>NC_083494.1:17441477-17743257 GCF_905332965.1 Bombus pascuorum | reverse complement strand
TGAATCTCGTGGAACAGAGAAAACTGAACAACTATCCCGAACCGTCGAAGATTCGCAAGATCCTCTTACAGAAAGGAGAGAAAAAAAAAAAGGAAGAGACGAAAGGTTTTCTGTGGTCAATCGTTTCGATTGACCGAAGGCAATCGATTTCTTCACCGACGGATTACCGAAATTACTTTGCGAAGAATATCCGTCGTCGGAGATTCGATTTGCGTCTTCGATTAACCGGGCCGCAATTTCGCGCATTTCAACCTGGCTTCCAATAAAGATAAACGTAAAATCTAACTACCGTTCGATCCCTTCCTTCGCGCCCTTTTCAGCGCTTTCTGCGGCGAACGACGTTCGGCGAGCGTACATACGGTTGAACATCGAAACCGTGAGAGCACTTACACGAGATGAGCTTGCGGCTGAAAAGCTTTGAGGAAAATTGCAAAGATCCTGACGCGTCGAAATACGCTTCCGGAATAATACCGAGATATCCGCGGCGCGGATTCCCTGCCCACTTTTATCGCTTTTCATCAAATTACAGTCGAATGTGCTCTATTCTAAAGCATATATGCAACGGACTCGTCGTTGTTTCTCTTCGCTCGATTTACCCGAAATTCTTCTGCCGTTTCTAACGACGTTTATCCGGAATGAGCTTGTCGAGAAACGAAAAAGTTTATCTCGTTGAAATTAAACGTGTCTACGTTGCCCCTACACGCTCCTCTGTACTCTGATTCTCTTTCGAGTGCTCGGAGAATGATATCAATGAACTTACGCGGACTTCAAGTTTTTGCATTTGCCCGGAAAAAACTCAGCGTGTTGAGAGAAAAAATGTTAAATTTACATTTTCGTGTTTCATGAAACCGAAGATCTCTGTTATTTAATATGTACACGTTCTGCGAGAGTTAAGAGTTTTTTTCGTAAAAAAACATATAGTTCACTTAACTGTGTTTATTATATTATTTACTATTCCCTTGATGACATTACTATGCGTTTTTTTTCTTAGCCGTTAACTTTCATAATCTTGCGATTTAGTCACTAATACTCTTATGGATAGAGTGAAGATTCTTACGCATTTATGAGAAATTTAAAGGCGAAATAACGCGTAACATACTTTACTTTTTGTTTGCTACATTATTTCCAGAATATAGTTCGTTATTTTCGTCTATAATCATTCTAGAAACAGCTTGCCTCCGTAACTTGGAACAAAGTGTAAGTAAGAAATTATATTCAAATTCTGTTTCCATTGATAATTTACAAACATATAAAAAGACATAAATATACGCTATTATATTAAACGGATAAACGTTCCGTACATCATAGAAAACATTACTCGACGAATGGGCCTCTTGATACGACGCATGCTCGTTGCCTATCGTTCGACGGTATCGAGTCGAAGGGTAACTTGTGACCGATTGGCAGTGTAAAGAGTCCAGCATACACCTTTTGTCGATGATAGAAAAGAAGGGTCGGGACGCCCCTAGCGAATAAATTTTTCCTAATTTTCTGGCGAAAATGAGAAGAGGCGAACTCTTCGTAATATCCTGTTGGAGGTCGTTGACGATGAGAAGGTGAAACGCGGGCTCCGCATCGAGGATCGGTGAATGCAACCACGGATAGGTTTACCAACGCCCTCGGAGACCGACGAGCTAATATTCTGTTCCTGATGAGTTAGCCCAGACAGTTTTGAATATTAGATTAAACGCCGGTCGATCCCCTGTCATTAGCAGGATGCTCTAATCAAAGTCGATCCAAAGTTCGAAACCGTTCAGCGGGTGGTGCGTCTTATTAAAGCGGAGACAACCCCTCCCTAGCATTTCCTTTTGGCTGCGCCGCTATCAGCTACACTTTCTATCCGCTATCCCGTTATTCGCGTCGTCGGCTGCCTGTGCCACGTTTCACCCTGAATTAAAGGATCATCGTCATCGTGTGTGCTAAGTAGTTCATAGAACAGCTTTAAGTGAATCATCTTGCGCCTTGTTAGCATCAAGGAATCCTGTTCCTCGAGCTAGGTATACTACCTTATCCAACGACTACGATTTAGTGTTTAGAATATTTAACTCTGGCCCGTTATACGAATCGTTCTTCAACCAACCGTATTTTTCTCTTTTTAATATATTTCTTAAGTTTGTGAGAAAAATTGAAAAAATTGTTATCGATACGTGTGAATTTCTGTTTCATTTTTTTCATTTTATAACCGCCCAAGGAGAAATGTTTTGATTTAGAACAATGTTTTTTATTCAACATTTAAATCCTTCTCTATCATCTATCGTAACTAATAAATATTACAAACAAAAATTATTTGAATAAATTGTGTTTAGTAAATTCTTCTCGTGAAATCTGTATTAATTTTTAACAAATAAACTAGTAATTTATAATAGTTACGCTACTCATTAATAACAATTCGTTATTAATCTAAAACAATCACTACATTAATTTTTATTTATTATATTTATTATTAATTAGTAATTATACTATTCATTTATAACAATATGCACCTATTACTTAAAAATAATTATGCTCTTAATTTATAATAGTTATATGACAGTTTTCTTTGTATAGATCGTTAATGTGTAACTGTGTGTAATCGTTAACTCTGTACCTGCTTGTACCACCGACTCGTGTGTCCCTTACCCCTTCACCCACCACTTTCCACATTGCTCCACGAAACTAAGATACAAGGAGTCATTTAGTCGTCTCATTTCGTATCGATAACATGGATCGCGTTGTGACAGGTTTGTAAGGTATACTAACCTATTGGTGGCGTCGTTTTGTTTTTCGTACTATTCATTATTATATTGTTTACCATCGTCTATATCTCGTTATTAATATCGTTTGATCAATATACGTTTATTTAACGATTCATTGAACATTAAGGTAATGAAATTAAGTGGTTTTCTGAAATCCTTTGTTTGAATTTTTCTTCGATCGTCTATTTATTAAATGATACTGTTACCGGTAGCTTCTATCGTAATCTTTAGTAATAAAATTTGAGTTTGATTGTGTTTTCATTTAATTATTTTCTACATTTGTTTTATCTTGTATTTATTTTTGTGCAGGTTATTGATCGGTAGCAGGGATAACATAGAAGTAACAGGAATACTAATATATGAACGCAACGACGATTAATGATCAATTCGATGAATTTTCATGGAAATTTGGTAATGTTTAATTTATTTTAACTAAGACAGTTGTGTATGAACGATTTTATTGCCTTGTTATTCGAGCATGGGTAACATTTGATGTACAATTAATATTTACTTCAAAGTATATTTGATACATATTTCATAATAAATAATTTCGTGATTATTTCGAATTTGTAAAGAATTATTTTATTTTTTCAATGTAATTCACGATATACAATTCTTGATAATTTAACGACAACTTCGTGTAGACAGTTTGAAACATAGAAACCCTAATAAAAATAGCTTCAACTTATTTCGATAGGTATCGTAACATTCACATATCGAATTCAAATTATTTTGCTATATTATGTGAATTTGCTATAGTTAACGTCATATACTTGCAACTTCCTAGCTTATATTTTTTTCATAGAGGTGGCGCGCTAGTAAACTCAAGTACTTCGAAGCAAGGTTTCGTGCGTGTTTCTGTAGTATTCTTTAAGTATATTTAGTTGTGAACTTTTGAATTCTTGCAAATATTTTTGAATATTTATAACACTGTTGTGTGTTAATGGAGAGTGTGTTTCGTGTTCTAATAACGAACATTCACGGTATGTTTCTTGCAAATGATTGCACTGCATTCACGGTATTCGTAAGCATTTGTTCGGTATGGAGAAATATGTCATAATTTTCAACTAATATTTTTCATACTCGAATCTTTTAATAATAATTTTTTAAATGTAAAAAAATAGCAGTATTTTCTAAATAAACGTTCGATAGAGAAAAGCAGAAAAATATCGAAACGATATTTCGCTTTTCTTACACACGCCCCCCCCTCCCCCAGTCCGCCATTACACAACTTTATTTTCAGAGAATATTTGGGATCGAGCGAAATGCGGTTCGTAGAGTCAGTGTTTGCTACGTAAAAGTATTTTTCGATATTTTCAAATCACGTTAGCTTTGATTAAATTCGATCGAATAATCACACGCGAAAGTAATAAAATTTTATGAAACAATTTGTACGCGATATTAGATTTCTTGTTCGTCGATTATAATCTAAGCGGTCGTGGTAACGTAATCTTTTATTTTTCTTTATATATATATATATATATTTGAATGTTCGTTTTCGGTATTAGAGTCAGTGCATCTCTCAAGAGGATAAAACCTCTCCAGGAGCTCAAGAATGTAAGTAGTTTTATGTATTGTATTTCAATTTGCTCAGTTTTTTTTGTATTTTGTTTGAATTATTGTTAATTACAACATAAAAGTGATTGAAATTAAGCCTTAAAGTGTTAACATTCAATTACAATAAAACTGTTTGATATGCATCAAAAATCACTAAATTCTCAATTTTTTGATTGCAAACTTTTATATTAGAATTTCAATTTACACTACATATTAGAGTTTATTAGAATTTCAGTCTTTATTATTGCTAAAGTTCCAAGTTTGTATTATGTATTAACAATATTAATGATATCTTATGTTTTGTTATAGACATATCACTGCTTCAACTTCTTCATCTTCTTTAGGACTGTTCTAACAGTGGCTCAAAAGCCAAGAATGTAAGTATTTTTACATATCGTACTTCAATTATGTCTATTCTGTGTATTTTTTTCTCAACACTATCAATTAAGAAATACAATTTGATTGAAAATTTGGGAGGTTAGGATCTTTTGAGGTTATTCTTTCATTAAAATAAAATAAGTGTTAAAGCATTAATACCGAATTATGAAACAAATGACTAACATATTTCAGAAATCATTAGATTCTTAATTTTTAGGTTTTAAACTTTCATATTAGAGTTTCAGTTTTTATACTTACCAAAGATTATTAGAATTTCAATCTTTATTATTACTAAAGTTACTAAAGTTAATAAACCTCCATTTCTCATTACCTCCAACTTTTCAAATAATCATCAATCACTCATCGTGTTTTGTTTTGTAACAGATTATTCGCAACCTCTATTTCCGCCATTGGATTTTCAACGGTTCCAGCCTGATGTTAATCTTCCTGCCTACATTCGCTGGAATAGCGCAGTATCGATGGTAACGACGTTCTCTGTTTCTCCACTTCGGACGGTGAGTCGCATGCATTTCTGTTCCTCCGGTCACTCAATCATGTCGTAGGACGAAAGGTCCGAATCGGCACGGGTGACTGGTTGTATTACGTAGAATTTCTTGCGAGCATAGTGATCGCGGGTATTTTTTATACCCGTGAGTAGTAACATTTTTTTTCAAATCTTTATTTATATTAGTTCAGGATAGGTCTTCTTGCACATCGCGATTATAGTAATTGGATTTTCAATAGCTAGTTCAAATATATACATTTGAGAATACATTCATGGTACTTATAAATATGTATATTAGTATTCGGTATAAATATTTGCAAAAGGAAAATATCTACGTGAATATAGCTGTATGACATAAATATACTTAATCTTAAACAATGAATTTTAGTATAATTAAGAGATATTGAAATGATTTCGTTTGAGCATTTTGTAGTGGAGAAATCGTTGCCATGAAAGTTGCAGTTCTCACTCGATGATAATGACGATACAGACAATATACTATACAATAAATAATTTTCAATTTAATTTTCTCTTTCGTGACAATATTAAGTCACGTTTGTTTCATTTCGGCTAGAATTTAAAATATGAGTTAAAATTCATTTTTCCCGTACAAGAATGTGAAATTTTACGTGCAAGAAGACACTTCGCGACAGGCAGAGTTTTGAATCAAAGTAATAATTTTGAACACTCTTTCTGTACTTTCGAGTATATGCTTTGATAAAGAGATCGCCTGAGATTATTTCTTTTTTAGTAATATATTTAGAGTCGATTATTCCATTTGATCGAGTCTCAGTCTTTTTTCATTAACGCTACCTTTTTTGCAATATTAAAATTTTGTTCTAATTTATTAAATTAATAAAGTAGAGTTACTTGGTTACTGTTAAATTAATAAAGTAAATTTAATCAGAAACGAAGTAGTAAAATATAAAATCAAAGAACGTTAGTCCGTTAAATAAAAATTACACAAATTAATCGTCTTTTTAGATCAGGATTTTCAGGTTTAACCCTTTCCGTGCCCATTGTCAGGATCTCATTCACGTGCCCAGGTGCTACTTGAACGGGAGAAAGACATTGGGCACGATGATCATATTTAATGTAATAATTTCTCAGCGACTGACGACGCGTTAGTGTATCGTGCACGATGTATTTTCCACATTATGTGTGTGTGTGTTGTTAGGCCGTGGAATTGCGTCGCTTTTTCTCATTCGTTAAAACTTCAAATATTAAAAATGTCGAGATATATATCGATTCAATTTACGTCTCGATACAATTACAATTTCTGATAATATCATCCACGCGATTAAGTGTAACCACGCTTTTAATATTGCCGTAAATTACAATTATAATTCCAAGTTTACTTTCATTTATTCTAACGATATCATTTCCTCAGACGTGTTTTATCACGTCTTACGCAATGGTCACTAGCCTTCGTCAGTCGATTTCAGGAAAATGGTACGTAAATTAGAGTGTGCATTCTGTGCGTTAAGCTCGGGTGTCGGAGGCGTCCCGGGACGTCCTCTCTAGTGTAGGTCCTTTGCGCCCGAGCGTTTGTGTGAGAACCGTGGAGCGAGTGTGTTGGTGTGCCTGTTTTGCCATTTTTTAAATATAGCGCTAGGTAGGATAGGTAGTATACTTTCTGGCGTGTCTGTTAATTATAAGCAGGTAGGGCCGGGCAGGTTGGCACAGTCTCTGGTCGGGTAGGCGCGTTTTCGCGTAACCAACCTGTTTCTGGAAATCTAATTTGAAAAATCGACGGTGAAACTGGCACGAGTGGAGCATGCTCTCGTCTCTGGTTTTGCCTTTCGATTTTTCGAATTTCGCGGTCGCGATCGCGAGTGGGTTTGAAACGAACGTTTATTGGCTCGAGCACGTACGTGCGAGTGAGCAACGATCACCGCTGTGATCATTGGTCAGTCCACGTGCACTTGAATCAGCTTCCGCGGTTTATATTTTTATTTTACCTTTGTAAGTTTTCTTTTTTTGTTTGCGATTTAGAAGACTCGAGCTTAGATTTAAGTTTCAGCGGGCATTGCGTCCGAAGAAAGAAGAGGCTATGAGCCGAAGAGGCCCGGCAAACTGCCATTCAAGAGGGCAACTACTAATGGCTCTCCATCCTCTGGATCATCCAGAGCATGGAAAGTCATTATTGCTACTACTTTGTCACTATGCTCGCTTTTAGTATTTGTAGTAGTAGTAGCTTTTTTTTGTCGATGTATATATCGGTTCATTATCACATTGGGCAAATCGCGGACTTTTTTATTAGTGTCGCGAAAGAGATTAATTACGGGTTGAATTAGAGTTGCGAAATAATATCTCGGCTTTTTATTAGTGTCGCGAGAGAATGGTTATTGAATGGTTATGGAGATTGAATTTGTTTCAAGATCTTTTGTGGCATCGAGCGAAGAGGATTCATACTCCATACAATATCACTTGCCTTTCTCTTTATTAAATTTAGATTATTACGTAGACAGGGTAAGCAGATATTTAGATTTTTACGCAGGTGTGATTTATGGTTAGGTAGTCTACTTTGAGCTAGTAATCTAAGTAAGTAGGTAAGGTTGACATACTAGTAAGAAGTATGACGTGGTAGTGAAAGCATGACATGGTAGTAAAGGTATGGCGTGGTAGAATGTACGTATTATGTAGTCGTTAATTATATATGGCATATGTTTCATCTTATTCTCTTGTCCTTTTTGTTTAACCATTAATCATAGTTAATTATTATAAACATAATCAATTATTTTTCACTTTCACGACAATAAAAGTCGAAAATTTTGATGTACATACATATATGTATGTATATGATATATATGTGAAACAGTGCCCCATATAGGATTACAACTAGATTCAGATTTAATATAATTTATAGATTTTAGGTTTTCATGCATCTTAGTCAGGTTTCTAGCTTTCGCGTCGGTTTTTCTTCTTAAACCTCCTTTTGCTGTTTATTTTTAGCATTGTACAAACGCATACCAAGAGGCGTATTTATTTGATGATGAATAAATTTTAGATTTTTTGCGTGAAAGGAGGATGAATGGGTCGCGGATAGGGTGGGTCTCCACTCAATCAGTATTATTTGATATATAATTACTAATTGTATCACTATAGAGAAAAGCAATTAACTGTATAAATGGTATAATTATTAATTATATGGCAAGTAATATGAGCTAATTGGCTGCGATCCTAACTAGGTGTTCATATGAATGCAACTTTGGTATATTGCATCAGTGAAATATTAATAATGATATTTAGAATTAAATAACTCCATCCAAACCATCGTAGCTGCCGATACCATTGATCGAGGATTAAGATTTTAAACCAAAGGAAGGTTATTTAGTGATCTGGAGAGCTTCTAAGAACGATTCTGTATTAAATCATTAAAAAAATTAATTTCTATACTTTCACGTAGAGAATTATTTAAAAGTTTCGTCTCTACACTAATCTCAATAGCTGCGAGAACTGTTTCCAATACAAATAATCGTCGCGCGACTTTAATTACCAAAATATATTCGGAAAAACTTGAATTAAATTTAGACCACGATTACGTTTCCTTCTGCGGTAGGCGGCCGGATTTTTATGTAACTCGATCTAAACTTAATCCTTCGATTTTGATATTGTATAAATAAAAAAGGAAAATCAATCGACTATAGGTCGGGACAGAGTGGTATCCGTTACCCGGCAACGCTAACGTGAAATAATTTCCGATGAACCGGTTGATATATGGAGTGTTACGCTTTATTTTCAATTGGTCTAGAGTCAAATAACCAAGTAACCAATATACCTATCGTCGTTGAAAAATTGTTTACAGAATACAAATTTGTAAACCGGCGCATATAATATATAAATACTCTAAGAAATTTCACACGTTACGAAAAGAAAAGAATACTACTTTTGATGAAAAAAAAAAAAAAAAAAAAAAAAAAAAAAAAAAAAAAAAAGGAAAGAAAAGAAAAAGGAGCAACTTGGAATTTATCATAAGAAATTGGAAATATTGCTGAAAAGTAATAGCCATCCACGAGTCCGGATGAATTTTCCGAAAATTATGAAATATATACGTGTCATAAGCTGTCAGTGTATTTTCAAGGCTCTCCCATTCATGCACCATTTCTCGCGCAATTCGCTCGTACTCATTCATGGCCCGTTACTCTTGAACTCTGGGTACGTACGCGCACGAAAGCCTCGTTCATGCTAATTTTATCGTTCGCGGATACGACGTCGAATTACCGCTGGCGAGTCATTATCGTGGATTTTGATAATATCGTAGCGCGTCGATTATCCATGGGGTTTTGTTCGGCGTTCACGGTAAACGAGCGTGCGATATTTACACCGGTATAATGGTCGATTGTTTGGTCGTGCATTTGCCGCTGGTTGTAAATCAATGAAAATTTAATCACTTGATAATTTAATCGATACGCTAATTACACCTAATTTTATTAATAACCGAACCAATGCGACGCATGCAGAAAACGTAATGCTCGGTTATGAACGCAAATCTCCTGCTTATAGCTCGTATAGGTAACTTCACAATTGCGATGTTTCGTGTTTAATCATATAGTGATTATGATTTTCTATTTCTCTCTATATCCCTGGTGCTCCACTCGGGCGTATTATTTTCACGATTTGATTGGATTTATATCTGTAATTGATCTGTAATTTGCGTACGTATGTTGGGCAATTCGGGCGAATCCATTACTCTGACTATCGAACGTGAAAAATAATCGTCCGTTGTATAATGGTACCCGATGGTCAATATTATTATTTTTCATTTCAAAAAGAGAATGTAAATCAAAAAGAAATTCCTTACTATATATTTTACAACTTATTAAAGTACCACTTTTGTACGGTACTATTGTCTGGTTCGAATTACGGCGTTTGCCGCCTTGTTATCAAAAGAAACTCATGAAATTATGTATTCCATGACAATACACCTATGAAATTATATTCCCTCTGGATGTCATATTTCACGAACGTTCACACAGATATGCTCGCGGCCGTGCAACTTGCATTTTCTCGTTTACTTCTTGTCACAAGGAAAGAGAAGAGAAGAGATGGTCCAGTTTGAGAACGAAAGAAAAAAGAAAACAGAAAGAGAGAGAATTTCAAGTATATCTCTTCCGTTTCGTTTGTGAACCTTCGTAGGATAAAGAAGCGATTCGAGGGACAAGAAATACGGGAAAGCGGTCGGAAAAAGGTTGGTGATAAATGTTTCAGAGGCCGACGTAGTGACAAAACGTTTCGGGGTCGAGAAGTCACGAATCGGAGTAAGGATACCCCGTGTCTCTTCCGACGACACGTAAAAATATATGATACGCGGTGTATCGTTCATGATCCTTCGACTCCAGCAATATATTTATTTCTTTAATTACAAATTGCAGTTCTTTCTCTTTTTCAAGGCGGATATTTGATTGAGCGAATATAATGTATGTAACTAACGTTAATCAGGGAAATATGCAGCGTGTTAAAAATTTCTACTAATAATAATTTTAATTTTGCACAATTAATGACAATTATGCTTAAACCAATAGTTGTACGTTCTTTATACAATTTTGATATAAAGAAGTAGCTTTTATTTCGAAAAGATGTATTTTACGTTTGCAATATTAACATCACCAAAATTGATTATAATTTGAACCAATATTATTAACTAAGTTTTCATTACCATTAGAATTATAATACACCTAAAACGTTTTAATATTTTTTATAATATCAATTATTCCTATGTATCGCACATATTTGACAAGTGTCGTAATTTAAAATAAATTCAATCCTCTGCTAGAGCATGAAAACGGTCAAAGAGAAATTTTAAGGGTTAAGAATCAAATATTACGACAATAATATTTGTCCGTTGTTTCCTAGAGTTTATTACTTTCCTCCAGCTTTTACATTAAGTATATATATGTAAATAATTTTGTTGTAAGCTTCCAATTAGTTTCTCGCGTTTCTTTCAAAAACTGGTTCGATATATGTCACTTTTAAAATACACGCGCGGCATGTATTTCCATAAATATCTAATTTCCATTCGAATCGTACGCGCGTCGGGAAATTTTTAGCGAGGCGTGCAATATTGCTCGTTCATGTTGGACACGGATTCCTTAACGATTCGTGAAATCTCAACAAAGGCGGCGATATATTTTCTCGAGTAGAAGAAAGTCATATGGAACGTGAGGAAATAGTGATGAGAAAGAGAGAGAGAGAGAGAGAGAGAGAGAGAGAGAGAGAGAGAGAAAGAATGGAGCGAAAGGGTGATTCAACTCTTTTATTACTTGCTGTCTCTTGATTTGCCCCTTACTTCTGGAAAGGGAGGAGAGAGCGACGTTGAGGATAGTCGGGTGGCATCCAGACAAATTTCAACCGAGCCAAGAGCTCGTAAAAGCTCAGCCTCCTATCCGAATATCCCCTGCCACCTAAGCCCATCGGGGTGAATGTGATCCTGTAGGAGCGTATTTCAACAACACAGGGAAGGGGGTGTCCGACGACGCGTTTTGGCCAATCGTATACCTCCTTTAGAAGAACGGACCTCAACCCCGTGAACATCGTAAAGAGCTGCAAATTGCAGTCGACGAATGAACCAACGGAATATATAAAATTTGGCCGACCGCCATTTTCACTTCATCCACCTTTCCACCAGGAAACGAAATCTCCCGTGAATAGCAAGAGTTTCATCGATACAGTTTTTTTGCAATCACGATGTCGTTTTTGACTGTCGCATAGAAAATTAAACTTTACCTTTAACTAGAGAAGTTAAACAACTTATTATTTACAAAGATAACTTTTCTTCTTGTTATACTCTTTTCTTATACTGTAAAGGTCAGTGTAATTTTATATTTTTATGAACCTAATATAACGTATGACGTGTAAGTTTAAAACAACGAATAAATAGAGAGTAGAAGTATACTATAAAAAGCTTCAAAGAATAATTTGAAAATGATATTTAATGTCGACAAAAAAATGTCTAGGACTACGTTTGTTTCAAAACTTATATAATCTTTTGATTAGAGATGACTCGATTGATAAAATATTAGTATTTACTTTTTAAGAAAGACGAAGAGAACCAAATAATAAAGATGATATCGACGATTTGATAGGGAAATAATATACCCGATAAATCGTTAATTTTCAGATATCCGGTAGAACCGAGTCTAAAAGTAAACTATTTGCTAGAGAGATAATGTCAGAGTTTCAATAAATTACTCGACCAGTGCAATGTCACAATTTAAAATAGCATCGCTTTAATACTTTTTCAAATAGTAATCGATAAGTACATACGAATAATATCGTATATCGATAGTCTGGATAACTCGATAGTCCATAGATTATTAGTTACGCTTTAAAGGGGGAATAATTTTTTAATTCCTAAATGATCGAATAATTTCCTAAATTTCTTAAGTTTCTTAAGTTTAGTCGAGACATTCTTTTAATAAAGCGAAAGTATGTGTATCTGAACTGGAGAAGAATAGAGTAGAATATTTCTACGTTTTGTGAGTACAGCAAAAAAAACTGCCCGGTCTCTACCCTTCGCTGTCCGAAATGTTCTCAGTAGGACAATACCTTGGGTTGCTGTGCGTTTCCCAATTTCACCCCGTATGAGCGAGTTTTGTCCGCGTCCTATTGCTTTCCTTGCCTTTTTTTTACTGCTTGCCCCTCCTTCTCTTTTTCTGTCCTGCTTTACTCTTCTTTTTTATTATCCCTATAGATTGGGAAGTTTCAATGGACTTTGCCCAATAGCCTGTGCTTCCTAGTTGCTTCGAAACTAATAAACTATAAATTCACCTTCTTTCTTCCGATGTTTCTTTAACCCACGGCGAACCTTGGTCGCAACTTCCTGGGCAATACGAAGCGGTACTTGCTGCGTGGACAAATATCCAGAAAGATAAACATATCTTACGCTGTCATGGCTAAGAGTTCAAACAAAAATTTACATCCATTACAGTATAAGATTATATCGTCATCTAGAAAGTGCGTCATTCGATCGAGTTCTATGGTGATAGCTAAGTTTTTACGATGAATATTACCTTGCCTTTATAGATGTGGTGGCATTATCTTTCTACTTGGTAGCTTTACGATACGAAATAAGCGATTTCCAACGTTTTCCATCTCGTGGCACAAATAAACTCATTACTAAAATTCTGCGTCACAGCAAATCGTATCGTATCGAAAAATAATTTATACCTAATTTTTTTCCTCAAAAAGGGATAGATTACATTCGTTGGAAGAAAAATCGATAGAAAATTAGTTTACTTTCTTCTCATAACTATAGAATCAGCATGATAGAATGTATTCGAAAAAATGGTACTCAGGATACAGAATAAAATGATCTCCTCGAAACCATTCACTTTCTGTCTGAATCATTTTCTATACGGTATAACGGATAGTTTACTAATTTACTAGTAATTTGCATTTATAGATTAAATCAGTTCGTGCATATACGTGCATATATACATACATATGTACGTAGAAAATGAACACTTATACCAGATACTAGCGTGGCGTCACCGGCTGTTTTGTGCCTTTCAAGGAAATTCCTTCAAATTTCCTTAAAATGTTAGAAATAAGCAGAATACAATTTTTAAATAGATACGTGTTAGTAACCCGTTGAAGGGTAACGTTGATACGAGAAAGTAGTACACGCGAAAAAGGTGAACATCGAATTGTTTCAAACAGATTTTGATACAATTGTTTGCTCGGTATGATCGACAAGGGAAGAAAATAAGCTGACGGTCTTAACGGGAGTCACGTAGGGAGACTTAAGTCGCAAACAGCTTCCCCGTTTGTCGGATCTATTAATTTAATGCCGTGAAATCACTTTGTTTTCCTTTTAAACAACTTCATGATGCGGTACGATACTAGACGCTCGTCATCGCTTATCGAGATGAAAAATATATCAAGACAGCTTACAAATTGTACGCTAAAGTATTCGACTTGCGTCTGGATTTAATTTTCCGTTCACGCATGTATTCAACAAGATCGAGAACGTTTCCGGAAACCATTTTTCTTCTCAGATTAAATGGGATATTTTCGTACATTGCGCTGGTACACATATACAGTTTCGTTTCGATGTTTATTTTTCAAGTTTGTGGATATTTGCATATATATTATGAATTCAGATATTTTATTTCCATTCTGTATTAAAACTTTATTAAGAAAAGTGTTTTTAGAAATTACAACTATAAAAATGTAATAACGTTCGTATATGTATTTTATAAGAACATGCGACTCTTGGATTAGTTAGAAGTAATTTCATTTTCACGCATGATAATGACGCGAGTTCGAACATTATTTGAATAAAATATTTGGAAAATAATTGTTTAAATAATGTACTCTGTTATTTAACTCGTAACTATTTCAAAGTAATTAAGCAAATAATATGAAAAATACGGTATTTAGCATTCTAAATTACTTATCATTTTATTTGAGAATGTTAATTAGGATAAAAAATGATTGGAGAATTAAAGTAAAAGTAATAAATTAGCTGAAACTTGACTTATTATTTGGAGTTGTCATTTTCTATTTTTATTTCAAGTAAATTTAATCGTGTCTGCTATGATTGCAACACGGAACGATGATGCGTAGAAACAATTTAGAAGAAATACAAAATACAGGAGAAACAAAAGTAACGGAATGACCGAACCAATCGCTCGACCACATGTCCATTGAAAAAAATATAGAACGAATGACGCAAAAAGTATAAAAATGTTCAGAGGCTCGAGCTAGATTATGGAATATTCTGGACCATAAAAATTGAAATAGAAAATTAGTAGAAGCAGAAAACGAAAAGATTTAATTATTGTTGATTTCGGCATGTATGAAAATTGACGCTTTTTGTTCCGTAATTTATACGTGTATATATCAGAATGATGGTTAGAAATACTATAATTATTCATTCTCATTTTGTACAATTATTTCGATTTCCTTAAAAAATAATACCTTGCGGATGCTAATATCTTGAATGCGCCGTAATGTTTTGTGAAATACCGTTTTACGAAAGGTAGCATAGGAAAACTATCTTTACAGATAGAAAAAGTAAATATTTAACTAACAATTTCGATATCGGCCAAAAATTCCAGATGCCAATGCTAATACTAAAATTTGTACGCTTTATGTTATATAAAATAATTGTGAAAGAAGAAATCTTTTAAAATGTATGGATAGAGATGGGCGTCGTTATAAATGTTCATACGTGAATCTATATTTTTGAACAAAATGTAAAGTTTCATCCAACTATTCCGACTTATTAAAACGAGAAATTTCATAAGAATAAAGAAAAAATATTTAATTTTTATTATTTTGCCGAATAATTTTATATTAAAAAGGATCGGAAAATATGTTGGCTTGTTACGAAAGAAAAATAAAAGTCAGACTATGCGAAGTACAAAATATCTCGTCGCAGTGAACATAAATGTCGTATTACAAGTCGTGTTTGCACGTAAATGCAGGAATATTAGAAGCATCGTGTTGGAAAGTTTTACACCAACGATGCCGCGATACAGCAGAAAATGATACTTGCTGCAACACGTTAATGTTACGTTGTAGGGATATATCCGTGTTGGTATACGAAGCACGTTTGATACATTCGATGCACGATTCAAAGTTTATCTTAATTTAAGCGGCAGAGCTAGGTCGAAGCGCACTAAAAACCCTTTTACGTTCGCATGTAGTTGCTTAATTTTAGGCTTAATTTTAACCGATATCGTAAAGACATTGGTGTAAATGTAAATTTGTAATCTCTTAGTATTTATATCATCATGTAATTTTGTACTTGTATTTCTTAGTTGCAATCTCTTAGATTTTGTAGTATACTTATAGTTGATTATGATTTTAGATCAGAAAATAGGACGCTAACTAATTCGATCATTATTTTGGCGAAAGAGGTGTACTAGTAGATCTGCTCTTAACCATTTCGTACGAGATCAAATCTTTAGTTGGATAAATTAATACTCGGTTAATTCGAAGATACGCGTACACCTGTCACACTCATGCGCGTTATGTGCACATACACACGCATATATAGTGTACACAAACAAATAACGTATATGGATGTGTGATTTTACCAAATTTTCCATGTCACTTTTGCAAAACTCGCATGAAATTATAGCCTAAGCTAAAACGTGAGCTCGAAGCGTTAAATCCACGTGCACGCTGAATGTGTTAATATTCTCGGACGTTGAGCAAACAAAATGCAGAATAATCGAGGACGCTATAAACGAGGAAGACAGAGAGAATATCAGTTGCTTTTTCGCGCGCGTGCACAAATCCGTTTCATTTCGGACTGACCTGTTCGTCCCTTCGTTTCGAGACTGGCGAAGCAATTATTCGCGCTCATCGCCTTCAAATTTGGCCGTTTGTGCCGCTAGCGATTCGTAGCCATTCTCAAAGAAGGCACCGGGCGAACGTAATCTAGGCGACGCGACGCGACGCGGCGCAGTACCTCTCGCTTCCGTGCAATTATCAGCCCCCGCGTGCGGAAACAAAGTGCGGAATGGTATTTTGTCGTTTAGTCAATGTGGCGCTATGTGATAAGGCGACCGCCCTTCAATCTGCCCTTCGTTTCATGTTTACGAGTCTCTACAGGGTGCTTTGCAAGCCTGTTGAATGAGATTTAACAACGTTATTATGTGCCTTTTAACAAAGTATTGTTCGATACGCAGTCACTTACAAAACTTCAGAAATATAAAATATTACAGTAGCGACTCTACGAATTCTTTTGAAACGTATTAAGATATACAATGAGGGTCAAAAGGTATTCGTATGTGCTTTTTTTTAAAGTTAGATAGATGAAAGTTAGAGAACTTTTTTGAGAAGCTAAGGGGATTAGTTTACTAGACAATTTGTAAAGAATTTCAAACAGATTGCAATTAATTAAATCAAATCAAAGTTGCGAAGAAAATAGCAAAAGTCATTTTCTACAATTTTTTGTATCTGAGATTGTAACGAATATTTAAAAATTACTTTTCGTAGATTTATGTTTATTACACACATGCCGAAAGTTCTTTGCAAATAGAGATTTGAAGGCTTGAAGATCAACTCCACTTTTTTTTAAGCGAAATATCGTATATATATTGGATTTACTTTGATGCATGAACTCAAATGATACGGTATTCTGAATAAAGATAAATTATTGGAAGTGTGCGAGAACCCGAAAATATCGGATCGGATCGGATCGGACTGCCGAGAGTATCGTCGTCTCGTAATTCACGATTGTCAGGATTTCCGAGAATTTTGAGATTCTCGAGAAATTTGGAATTGTCGAAATTTTCTCGATACGCTTGACGAGATTTTGAAAACTCTCTTCATCTGTAAAATTTTTTATAAGATTGACAAATAAATACCGATTAATGAATCTAATATGTAGGTGGTTAGGAAATGGTCACCCGGTACGTGACAGTGTGGTGTCTAGCATATTGTAAGATCCTTTTCGTCGAGGGGTAGCTACCCTTATCTTTAACAGACAGCATTCCAATCGAAGAGCGCGCCCTTCTTTAGTCCTTATAACCGAGCAAACAGCTTTCAACGACCAACACGTCTGAATGGGGATACCGAGCGAGTTTCTTTTATTCTATCATGAGGGACATATAATCGAATTAATTCGACGAAGATGAATCGATCAAGCACTAACCCTTTTGACTGCTACACATTAGATTAATCGCACAAGAAATCTTAATTTTCGTTATTTCTCCTGTTGATTAGGTCTTTTATCATTAGGTCTTTTCCGAATCTTGATACGATCAGTGAAATTCTATTTCATAATGTTCCCCTTTTTTGACCGAACAAATGTTTAATATTTTCATAGAAATGATTTTTTCATATTTTTCTCAAATTTAGGAAATTTTTTAATATCAGAAAATCATGATTAGAACACGATAGTAACTAATCCATAAAACGTAGAATTAAAAGAAAAAGCTCTAATTTTATATAAGAGGACAATTTTGGAAGATCTTTTTCTTCTGTAATCTTTGTACGTATGTGCGTAATTATATACCAGTATTAAAAAACGGAATACAAAAAGCGGAATTTCTCGATGTAGCTATTAATTGTATTCATAACTGTTGATAACGTTAACAGCGTTAAACAGTTACAGATAAAATTATTTATTGTAGTGGGGAAAAAGTAAGGGTAATACGTGTATTTATAACTATTCATAGAATTCATCTTAGAAAGAAAGGGAGAATCGATGAATGATATTAATGGTATTACTCAATTACTATGAAATGACCATTATCATATAAAAAGTAATATGGTGGCTTACAAAAGGTCTATGTGTAATGCTTATGACGTATAACTTGGAAAACGCTCTCCTATGGCCCATATATCCCCTTAATGGAGTGAACGCAATAGTGCTTTCTATCTTTGGGGGAGGATACTCGTGAATTGATTCGAATAAAACGAAGATAAATAGAAAGGAATATTATATTAATAATGTTAATTTCTAATACCTACTCTAGTCGATACCCGATACTCGTTCCTAATACTTGATAACGGAGAAATTAAATAATTAAGATAAAGGTAATTAGTAAAATATCAAATTCGTTATTTCGTTATCCTTCGTTGTTGTGTTCGGTTATTAATACCGACGCATCGCTTGTAGGACACGTACAATCGGAGAATTTGAGAAAAAAGTCTCGACAGAAATGTAATATTTTCGTAGTGTTGTTCCGTTCAAACGTTGCAAACGTTGGAAAATTACTTCGGTAGCGCGAAAGAAAAATTTTGCAATCTTAAAGAAAGTCGGACTCGTTCTCGCAAACTGCAGTCGCTGTCTCAAAACTTCGAAGAGTATTGACACTCGCGTCAAATAAGAAAATAGTTTTACCTTCTCGTAGAGATTTTTGAAAACTTCGGAACTCAGATTTCCTTGAAACTTTGTTTCGAACGTTCGTTGATCCATGGAAAAATTAAATTATTTCTATTCGTCGCTTTTAATAATTGTAGAAAAGGATCACGCTAGGTTCTTCAGGTTGCCCTGAAATTTGTTTCAAGCAATATCCTAGAAATATTAAATATCTATGTAGAGAGTACAATTGCCTTCGAATTTTTTCGAAAGAATCATCAATTTCAGGATTGAAAGATTCCTCTTGCGTTGCTTTTACAGTTTCTTTATTCTACAACTATTTGTTAAAAGATTGTGCGCAAAAATATGGAAACGGCGAAATTTGATATTTCGATTGATACGATATGATAATCGTTGACAATCAATTTAAAACACACGCGAGCACACACGGTTCTCAAATATTAATTCCGAGTAATAATTACAAGCTAAATTAAACCTGCAAGCCTATAAATCGAGTTACAGGTACAAGCGCTTTCTCTAGTTATACGCTTGACAGTTTCACATGTGATTATTATGAAAATTTTCGTCCAAACTTTCAAATCGCTAGGGCAATATTCGATGATACGCGTGTCGAAGAGCACGTGTACGTTGTACACGTGTGTCCTGTTCAAGGACTATAGTGAAGTTGCCGAGTTAAGGGTCAACAAGTAGAAGGGTGCTAATTCTCTCGTTATATTCTCCTTTGCATCCCCTTTCCATCGGCCTCTTTCTCTCTGTTCTCGGCTTGCCTCGTTCTCTCTGTGGAGCGACCGATAATGGACTTTTAATGCGTTCGATTTGCCAGTCGCAGTGCCAGGCTCCCCCTACACTCTTTAGAGTAAGATTTCCATATTTCCGATTCCCTCTACTCAAATAGAAGCAGGCAAAAGCGTTCTATTTTCTTCTTCTTTGTCAGTTTTTCTAGTGACTTTCAACGATAATCGTGGTACACGGTCGTTTTACAAATTATTACCAACACGCTGATTAACGAACAAAATAACGTTTATGCAAGCAAGAAAAATACTCATGGTTACCGGTATCCGACGTATTTCGTATTTCGTATTTCGGACATTCTAGTCAAATACGTTAGATTTATATTTCCTGGTACGGTTAATTTTCCCTTCCTATAATATATCAAATACTTGCTTGACCAATTCAAAATTTTGCCCATAAAATATTTGAAATCTGTGAGCTATCGATTAGCGTATGTTTATGGGAACGTGTTTATGGGAACATGGATGGAAGCAAAGATTATGCGAAAATGTGAAAATTAGAAAACAAGTCGCATAAAATGAAAGATATCGACATTGAGAACTTTTGTCTATGAAAAATGTCGTTGCTCGCAGGACAATTCCGTGAGGTTGACTCATTACTAAGGGGAGAATCGACGTGGCCCTGCAGGGCTTGACGCGTTCATTCGATATTCTATCGAGTTATGTCTCGGCAAATATCGATCGAGCCGATACACGTCAGGGTATAGGTCTCCCCTGTGAAACCGTGGTAACATCATCGTATCCTCGTTGAAACGTAGCCGCTTTTACGGCGGTAGTTACTGGCTTGGCACACCGCTCGCGCTCGCCAAAAAACCTGTGAAACTCTTTGAAAGCTCATTCTCTCGCACC
The DNA here is from genome assembly GCF_905332965.1 of Bombus pascuorum. Classification (NCBI taxonomy): domain Eukaryota; kingdom Metazoa; phylum Arthropoda; class Insecta; order Hymenoptera; family Apidae; genus Bombus; species Bombus pascuorum. The sequence continues at coordinate 17,722,656 of NC_083494.1, read as the reverse complement.
GACGCTCAACCAGCTCGACCGGAATTTCCCCGGATTTGCTTGGCCACCGACGACATCCGCTAGAACGGAAAATCGACTCGAGGCCTCCAAATAGCAAAGGTCACTGCCGATATGATAGAAAACATCGTTAAAAGTATCCCTCCCGCAACCGCTTTGCCTTCTAATCTGTTCGCAAGTCAAGGGAGGGTTCGTTGCTTCGAATCAACGGAGTAGAGAATCAAGTAGGATACAAAATATTTTATATAACGATAAGTCTACTAGTTTTTCTGGCTTTATATAGATATAGTAGGTGTATGTGATTTTCGTAACATTAGATTTTGTATATTTATACTTTTTAATAAAGCTAAAAGCGAATAAGTCTAGTTACATTCGTAGTCAATGTTTTTATTATAATATTTTACTTGTAAGAAACGAGCGCGTAAACTTTTGCGACCGACTGTACCGTTCATCGTAAAATATTTGAAAACGCTCGACGAACGTACTTTTGCCATTTTTAATTATTTTCAAAGCTAGATACGACAGGATGCGGGAACGTTCTCAAACAGAATTTCCCGTCTACGAGTTACTTGCATCGGATCACGTTTCCAGGGGAAAACGATTGAAAGTACCTTGAATGATTTAAATGGATCGCTCGCGTGCTCCACCAACGACCATCGACTCTCTTCTTTCTGTTTGCCTCGCATGCTCATACCGATTGCTTGCTTATTTATTTATTTACTTAAGAGCAATTACCATTCAAAATTTGTCGATTCGTGTAAAAACGCTTTTATCTTTAGTTTTTGAAGTAAAGTACTCGTTTTCGTTCGAAACGAAAGCTTCATAAGAATTCAATAACGAAAATGGTAAATGAAATTTAGACTTATAAATGAACGTTACTTTGTATTTTACTAAAATTTACTAAAGTAAAAAACAGTCTTCATACATTCTCTTAAAAGTTTCTAAGGGTATTCGCGATGGAAATAATACCATGTACACAATGATAATACTATAAATACTAAAATAGGTGTAAATCGAATCCACCAAGAATCGAGCTAAATTACGCTGCATCCTGTCCAAGAATAGTTTCTTACACACAGTTTCGTTACTTTCTAATCTGAATTTCCCGTCCCAGTTCGCAACGCTGAAATTTCTTCGAGAAATCTCGAATTAATATTCATTTTTATCAAAATACGCTACGCGAAGACAAAAAAGGGGGAGAAAAAAGAAAAGTATCCCCTTGTTTTTAAGATTGATGCTTTTTCAAATGAGGAAAAACGATGGTGGTCTATACGTAAAGCGTCTGATAAATATAATTAATGTGACAACCATTTCGCGATAAGGTAAGAAATACTCGAAGTAAATCTATGCGATCAAGCATATAGAAATGAATTATTTTAATCATTTAAAATTATTTAAAATGTTTGGTGCAATATCGTTTCCATGGATAAACCTCCAACGTATTTTACTGGAAACGTATTACATCTTTTTATAAAGGATGACAATGATGGATTGGCTATAGCAAAATGCGAACTTGTTTGCTTACCGAAGTCTTATAAATCTCACGCTCATTGAAAAGAGAAGTTCCATGTTAAAAATATGTTCAAGATTTAATTTAAGAAATAAGAAGTTTAATTTGAGTGATAAGGTAGGAAGATGAGATAGGGAATTTTATTTTAACGAAAGATTAAATTATATCTTTCGAAGTGGATTAATATTTTTACAGTTTCGATTAATGACAATAATATAATATGTAATATATATCTGATTCCAAACTTAACAATTTTAGTTATTAATCCTATTACGTACAACGAATCGACAGTTTGGGGCTAGTTTACACAAAAATAATGCGTGCTTCGATAGTTGTTTTATTATAAAAATGTGGATTGTATATTAAGACCAATCGTGGGTCAATATCGAATTGGAGAGTACCTTTTATGCAACCTTGAACTTTGATGTAACACGATAAAAGTTTCGTTGTGACGTTAATACAGCTTTCGTAAAAAGTATACCAAGAAGACGGATGGCTTATAACGCGAACAATTTACATTGAAAAATATAAAATATACGATAAACCAAGATATTGCCAATCAGCGAATTTCATCGCCATTTAATATCATTATAGAGAGATTTATGTAACGTTTCTTCGTAATTTAAAGCACAATCGGAATAGAAATTACCTATGATTCTAAGGGCAGGAGAATTTTTCATATAACGATAAATAGTACGTAAAGTACGATGTTTGGATCCGTGAAATTTGTTGCGTATGTTTTAAGAGTGTTACCGATGTTGTGCTATAAAGCTCGTGTCGTGTTAGAAACACGCGATGTCAAAGATGTTACCTGTTAAAGATGTTGGAATTATTAATTACAAGTATTCGAATACTTCTCTGACGTGTTATCGGCGACTTCAGTTGGCAAATATATCGCTGCGTATTTGAGCCTCGTCGATACGATGGATGTTACGAAAGTTTCTGAAACGTTTCTATATTAAAAAGCTTATATGGAAGTTTTTATTCCACTGTCACTTTCTTTCCGTGCTCTATGCAATCGCCACGTCAACACCAATCGCTTTGGTCCCTGATGAAACTTCTAAAAGTACAACCGTTCGCGATAGTGCCGAAACAATCGGCAACGAGCTCCAACGATCGATTTCCAATCATTATTAATTATCAGAGTTAATGATCTGGCTGATTGGAGGGAACCGTCTCGAGGACCTCGTTAGTCTCGTGTCGGCTGCCTCTTCGATATAGATATTTGTTCATTCGTCCTGTCTGCCGCGCCAGTTTCACCGACTGTCCTGGTGATCGTTAATTAAATAAATTCACCGCTAATTGTATTCGGGCTTTTCATTACCAACGTGTTGGATCGTTACCGTTTCCCGCAGGATCCTGAGACAACCTTCGTCGTCTCCAGGGCATTCTAATGCGCGCCACTCTCACTTCCGGTCCCTCGTTCTCGTTCCGATATTAAAAATTTACACCACCATGCAGTTTCCTCCTACTTCTGATACGCTGGTTAATTAATTACACTCGATGCTAATATTCTGCTGAAGCTACATCCAACCTTTCTGCCGCTTATTCAGCGTCTCTCGAGAATTTCGTTCTCGCGCGTTAAAGCGGACGAGCGCATGTTACTTTTTAACACGTTTACAGAAAACGTTTACGGCTCGTTTAACAGCTCCAGCTAACGGCGTTTTCCATTTATTCTGTTCATTTTTTATCTTTTACTTGTAATTAGCGGCCATACTTTTTTGCTAGTGTTTTTGAAGCGATTCAACTGTATCGGATTCAAGTGTCGAATCTAATCACAGAGGCGGAGATATTTTCTCTAAAGTCCTTAGAGTTAAAAAAATATGTTTCAGCGACGCATCCTCTATATTTCTCTATCATGTATTTTTATAGATACATTCTTTTGTAATGCTTCTTGTATAAATCAATTCCTTCGGTTATCCACAAACGGCCTGTATGCTTTGCGGGAACATGAATGCACGAAGAAAGCAAAAATAAAAGTAATTTGGAGATATAGGACATTTCGTTTATTCTTGCACTCTGATATTTTTATTCGTCTATAACCATCATTGTTAAAAATATCCGCCCAGTTGCATGGCAAAATACGCAAAATATTCAACGTTTATCGTTATAATAATTTTGACAATATTCGGTTATTTCTTATCGTTACTAAATGAACAAGCTACACTTTGCGCAAATTTAAAGCTTGAAAACGGTATATGTAGCGATAAATAATACAACTTTGTTACAAAATTTGCTGAATACATTGTGTTGACTTGCTTATTAGACTTAATAAGCGACTAATTATTAATCCCTGTTGGAAAATTCTATCGTTTTTCGTGCATCTTGTTGAGCTTGCGGAATGCATTAACTTTTTCGTTAGTTTGTGGTAATATATTATATACATTATATTTCGATTTTATAACTTTGACAAATATTAATATATCGTAATGAATGAAAAACTGAAATAATACTTCAAATCAACGCGTTGACTGCCACGGTAATCATCGATAAACCACAACGCTAAACGTTTTAAAATTATTGAAATATTTCATAAGTTTCATGAACGAAGAAACGTTCAACAATAAGAATTATTTGGATAACATTGTCAGAAAAACGTTCGCTATTACCATATGGTATTTCACAAGAAAATAAATATTACGATGTAATATATTTTAATCTGTTGCAACTTGCAAGGCAAAATATATAAAATTCGCATGAGGTCCAACGTGTGAATAATAACAAACTTTCATCGAAGCATATTAACGGAAACGGGCCATAAATATATCGTCCTGTATTTACAGAATGTCTGAAAATGGAAAGAACGTAATTCTACTGCACTCGCAACAAGACGATATTCCTCACAAAACATATGCTCCGAGCGTATATTTTAAACTATTTCATGGTGCTGCTTTTTTTCTTTTTTCTTTTCTTTTTTTTTTTTCTGCGTAAAACTCACCTTTAAAACGAAATACGCTGTACAAACGCGAATTCAAGATTAAAACTAAAGCTACTGTCTGCTACATGATTTAGATAGGACCAGCCGGCAAGCGTGTGCTCGGCAAAAGATATTTGCCATCATAATACGTCAAAAGAGAGCGAGCGGAGGAAGCGATAGTTCAAGTCGGTGTCCTAAAAGCTGTAGCACGATATCAAGTTGAAATAAGAGGAACGACGACGAAGAAATGTAAATGTAAATATTAATACAGGGAGTCGGATACTGTATGGTGGCTAAGAGCCGAAGGGAGACTTCCTCCGGGAGTCTACCTTCCCTCGCCTGTTTCGTCCGTTCAAATATTTAATGGATTCGGCTACATCTACTCCTCGATTTTCTATATACAGTGAAGTAGCTCCGCTGTGTGTGGACGATGACTTCGCAGCTCAATTTATACGGTCATGTATTCGTGGGACGTGCAGCCTTTTACAGGTGTTCGTTTGAACAATCGTTTTATCGTCAAAGGTTACCAATGAGGCTGTTCGCTCGATTCGCTGTCCATTTGACGTACCGTGAGTCACAGAAATATTCGTACTACACATATGTATCAATTTTAGGCTTCAAATTATTGCCGCTATTATTTCGAAACGTAAAAATTTGTCAATTTTTATTGATGCGAACGGATATCACGTCGAGTAATTGTCGGTTTTCGATTGGTATGATCGAATAAATTTGATCGATACGAACGATGTAATTTATTTCTGTTGAAATAAAATTTAGTAGAACGATAGTCGCAATTCATCGCTAAGTATGGTTTGATCATAACGTATCCGTAACAGGTTAGATTACTTAATTGTAGGATATTTGGTTTCGCTTTGTATTCCGCCCGTACTTATATATGGCTTTTATAGTATAGTATAGTATACGAAATAAAATTAAACGTTCTAACTGAAACGTTCTTTGCGATAATCTACAATCCGGTGATACTAGTCGAAGCTTAAATAAATGTTCACTATTACCGAAGAATTAAAGTTTCTCACGGAACGATTAGATTCTACAAGAGTAAAGTATTTACGCTGCAGTATAAAACAACTCTTTCTAAATTGAACTAGAAGACAAGAAAAGCAATCGTTACAGTTTACAATAAATACTTAGCAGCCTGAAATGCGGAAATTAAAGAACGTCTACAACGAATAAAGTGGATGGGTTTCTAAAGGAAAGCACTTCTTCCTATGGCGGAAAGAGTTGTTTCTTCGGTTCAAAAAAGAAATAACGATAATAACGAATAATAGAATAATTAGAAAATATTTGAATGATCATGACAGATTAGGTGAACATTTTAAAAGTTACAGTTTTCTATCTGTTTAAGGAAACTCCACCGAAAGTGATCGCATACCTTGATTCTTTGAAAAAGTGTAATACATTTCTGAAAAATTTTACGAATATAGTCTTATTTATGGTATAATCTATATAGTTGTTACTTTTACAAACAGACTACGTGTAAAGCACAGTATAAATATAAAAATTGGTGTCAAATACAGAGCCCTTGTTCGATATAAAACTATCTTCTATAATACTATGCGAACTATGCATACAACTTGCGAACCTCCTGCATTTTACGGCCTGATCTTCACCTTTGGATGGGCTGACACGAAAATGCAAAAATGGGATATAACATATATATGCGCATACAAATTCAAATATTCAACGATTGAAATAAATCGAATTTGATCGTAGACCGAGTACGAAAAATGTTTTTAAAAACGTGATTCGGTTTAAAGCAACGTAACGATTTAACGTTTTTTAACTTTTTTACGTCTATCATCTCGCATTTACGTTTCTTGTTAAAGTCCTTAAGCCGCGCCTTAGAAAGATGTAGAACTTGATCAAAAATTTGCTAAATAGGATAGGATAGGAGAAAAAGGTGAATAGGATTTACGTTTGTTTCCATGTAGTTCTGAAAACGATATCGCCAAGATGGTGGCCTTGATTTACGATTCCTGAAATGTTTCGTCACCAGACCGAGGTTATTTCCGGTAGTGTTGTCGCGGTATTTGAGTGCTTCAAGTTCTTCCACGTGTTTTTCTTTTCATTTCTGAAACCTGTGGCCCTGAAATTTTCAAACTATAGCAATATGGTTTTTTCGATCCATAACAACAGTCGATCACAAAATGGGTACGAAAAGCTCTCTGTGTGGCGATCGCAGTGTTGCTATTTTTTTTTTATAAACGCTTCGCTAACGGATACCCGTTCGTACCCATTCAGATATAGTAGGGGCTAAAAATCGTGGGTCCTATGTGCTCGAAAAACTCCATTGCGACTTGAAAACAATAGCTAAACGAAATGTGGGAGGTTGTACTGCCGCACCCTGTAATCTGGCCCCTGAGTAGATCCATTTAACTCGTCGTAATCTTCGAGTCATGACGAGACGATAATAGTTAATAAATTATATTCTTTGTACTCTACGATATGATTAGAAACTATGATTCAAAAAGTAGTAAGTATCAAATTACTGTACATCCCTTTCATATGCGCTAAAAGGTGCTAAATCCGAGCAACTGAAATCTCGTATTTCAATATTTGATCGTTATTGTACGCCGTTCGCTGAACTCGACACAGCAATTGCTTTCGTATAATAATGTGGCAGAAATTATACTTGTCGATTTAAAAATATTCATAATCTCGTCGTTAAATCATAGATGACTCGAAAAATTCATTCCGGTCATGGTATTGCGTGCTAAAAGGTGGCGAAAACTCTCTTTTTCCTATACCTTTTACGAATCTTCCTTATGAGAAGAACAAGGGGAACTAATAGCGTACAAACTCGTGGTGCGATAATTTGGTATTAATAGTTTGTGTTAATTTCCATATAACGTATGACGCATTTAACCGATACAGCGTGAGATGTTGTTATATTTTGAAGAAACTTGCATACGCAGAAATATCTAAGTAAGAATTGAAAGTATAAAGAAAATAGCTTCTCTTCGTGGCAACGATAGATACGACGGTTTGACGCGCGAATTGAAACCGAAGCGAAGCCATAGAACCCGATAAGGAAAAAGTAGATTGACCATTAATTAGTTGTCGATCGACACTGATCTACCTCTGGATGTGTTCCGCGAAATTTCACGCAGTTAATTAATTTCGCCTGTATAATTAAACTTCCGTCTCGTTGCACACGTGTTCCCCTCATTTCGAATAAATAAGAAAACACCTGAATTCGAAAGCAATTTAACGTTTGCAATCGTCCGCGCGAAGAAACACTTTGCGAAACGAGCATTAATTAATTGTCGTACGTGAATTAGAATGGAAAATTACGGAATACTTCGTATATCGCTATAAAATGTCGTATACGAAGTATCTATTCCTCCACGTGAAAATTTTTCATATTCCCGATATTTCTTTAAATAATTGTTAACATCCTGTTAAACGTGTTTGTTCTTTGTTATTGTACGAATAAATCGAGTTTCATTATTAGAAAATGTTACTGATAGGAATAAAATTCTGTAATCTTGATGATTTAAATTTTTAACTTATAACCAGACTGCGGTTGTTTATGAAAGTTTATATTTTTATGAACGCATGGAAGAAATGGAACAGATATGATAACGAATAATATGTACTCGTACTATAGTAATATATGTATTTTATCACTTTCAAATGTCGTCGTAATTGCCATTGTTATCGTAATAACGATAAAAATCGATGAAATTAATAAAAATTACATGTACTAAAAAGAATAGCGAGTAATATAAAACTGATTATCCCATACTTAGTAATTACTACAATACGACAAATCTTTCATCGAATACGTAAAATTACATTTTGTTTAATCGACTATTCGCGGAGAGACGCGATCGCGAGAAAGCACGTCATCAACGGGAGTCGTAAATTCCCGTTACGATTAGATAATCGACGCGACGAACTGATCGATCCCCTTATTTCTGTTAAGATAATAAGGGTGGTTCAAACGAGTTTACACCGAATTAACACGTATAAATTAATGTTCGTTCCAACAACTTTATAAAGAAGATAGTTACGCTGGTGCGTAGGTACAAGTTAAGCAAGTGATTGACTTAAGGATCGAGACCCGGTACGGACATGCTGACTGTTCTAACGATGAAGAATAAATGTAGTTTAGCGACGGTGGTCTGTCGGAGGAAAGCTAGTGATGGGTGTGTCTAGCACACGGGGCCATCGGATTTGTTGATTACAATTTTGGTTAGGAAAGTGAGGGCAGTAGACGTTGTTTCTGATTGGATAGTAAGAAGGTTGGTGGACTAGGTGGACTTAGCCACCCTCGATGGAAAGTTGCTAGCGGGAAGCATCGTACGCGAGAAGAACTAACTTTCCCGTGTCTTCTCGTAGTAATCAATAAACTTTAGAAAACGCTTTAGTAAAAAGATCTTTGTTCGATCTGAAGGACTTTAGCTAGAAAATTCCTTAGCTAGAAAAGTCCTGAAGACTATCGAGGGTAAGCAATAAGGATGTGTAGACATCTGGATGCCATCTTGCCCGCGGCGAGTGGCCTGCTTTAGGTTCAGAGTCGACCGACGTAACATATTTGAAAATGATCTCTTTTCTTATTATATATTCTTGTAATAACGTAAGACGAGAGTCTCGATAATCTCAATTTGTCGATCATTTAGTCACATTCGTTTTTGTATTATGTTCGCTTTTTAAATAATACATTCATAATACAAAGGGGTTAGAAACATTGCGCGTACATAGAAGAAAATAGATAACGTGCCTGCACCTTGATATATGGATCAAATACGCGGCAAGCAAAGAAATTTCTACCACTCGTTTCTGCTATAATCCGTAGAATAACGAGAAAGAAGTTTATCCACGCATCCGGTAGCGATAGATGAAAAATCAGGATATTTTCCGCGGTTATATCGTGCTAGAGGATAAATTTCAGGTTCGAAGCTCGACAGAATGAACAGAAAAGGGGGGAAAAAGCAAAGAGGATACTGAGACGCGCTTCGCAGGATTTGACGGAATTAATTAACCCCGTGGTATAATTAAAGTCCCGTTTCGTCGGCAGGGAACGTTGCTACACCATGAAAGTTAAACTGACGAAGATCAAATCGTGAATCCTAGTTGCAAACTGTGCATGGTGCCCGTGCAGTCGTATAGCGAGAGAGAAACAAGCAGAGAAAGAGCGAGAGAGAAAGCGAGGGAAGAAAAGAGAGAGAGAGACGGTCGGATAAAGGCAAAGGATGGAAGAGAGGAAGACGGAAAAGGGAAACAGCGAAGGACAGAGGGAAGGTTGAGGGAGAAGGGGATTTAATGGCTATAGAGAGAGAAAAGATCTTTAATTAAATTCTACCATTCTACCATTTTCAAACTGCTATGCGTTTCTCATCGAAACGTCGATGGAAAATCAAAGATTCGATGAAAGCGTTGTGAGAAAAAACCCGTTTCCCTACCGATAGTTACGGACGTATCTAATTGAGAACAAAATGCGTCTCGTAATAACATTTTTGGCTGCGATCCAAAAATCTTACATCGTACCTAGATGATCCGATTACAATGTTTATTTTGTTCTTGTAATTCATCTTCATCTTCGTTTCAAGATCGTTGAGTGCGTTTTAATCTCAGCTTTCCAATTAAAAAATTAAACAAAAAGCGAGTCCTTCTCACTAAGAAAATGTTACTGTTGTATCATAGCCTAATTTCCCCTCTGAGATACATTAACTTTCTCACGAAACATTTTTTTTTTTTTTTTTGTATGGGTAACATATACTATAATAATGGGTAAACATCCCGTATATTCTGTCTTTTGCATGTATATTATATTATACGACATGCCTTGCGTTAAGTCGTTTAAACCAGTCGCGAATATTTCTTTGTAAATTTTAAAACGCTTCTCCTCTAAAGTTCACATTCTTTTGCTTGTGCCACTATCGAAGCACAGCAGCGATACGTTCTATTTGTCTCTGTTTTCGACTTATTACCCGTCACAAGAGATGTTGGAATTGGTGTTTCCTTGCATCCCAATGTAAGCCTGCAGACGTCTCACGAACGACTGTTGTTTTGCTCTTCCCACGTGTCCAGATCTAGTTCGTATTTGCTGGAAACTTTGTTTTTTTTTTCTCTTGATCATAATATGTCGATAAGTGTTTTAGCGCGAGACAAAATCCGCTATAACTCGAAAACAAAATTAAGCAGGACGTATGTCTATAGAAACTTTTTTTATTATTTAGATGCGCAGAGACCGTTGCCAAAACATTCCCTACTTTATACTAAGAATTATACTAATTATACTATTTATACTAAGAATATCATTTATGCGAAAGTTAATAAATATATGTATGTATATCTTCATAGTATCTCCATATGTGTACTTTAAAACTTTCTTTTCGATCATTTTAAACGGAATAGTAGAAGAGACTAGTTGTATCCAGTTTTACCCAGATAGTTTTATAGTTTTACCCAGATAACTCGTTCTTTGTGTCTCCCCTATACCATATATCAAAAACACAATTAAAACGCAGGCAATTGTACGTTCCCCTATTCTGATACTTTGGCGATTCTGATAGCGCATCACGGCCGGTTGGCCATCCAAACGTGTGATTTACACTTACCGCGATTTACAGGGCGTACGCGCGTCGTGTATTACCCAATGATTCGTCGTTGGCCGTTCGCGTATTCGGCGTCGCACCCCTAAGCGGGCGCAGGCGCGAGTCTCGCGGCGCCTTCAATTTACCGAGCGACGTTCGTCAGTTGCGCTCCGACGCCGACGACGCTGTGATCGCTTCTCTTGTGCTTTTGATACTTCTCCTTCATGTCTCGTCGATCACGTAACCATGTGACCGTCGCTCTCCTCGATATTCATTCGACCATGGATGATCCATAATAATCGAGCGTAATATCTCTTTGCTATATAGTACATTTCAATGGCTTACAAAATCGAAAGTTCAATAGCTTAGGAGAAATGCAATTTTAAAAATGAAATAGTTGTTGATGAAAGAGTTTGAAAAACTTTCGAGTCAAACACGTGGAAACGTTATATCGAACGATGATTTTGTGCATAGAAAAAATATGGATGATGTTTGTCGTCGTTTGCGAAAAAAATCAACAGAACTTTTCCACGCTTGCTGTCACGTGTATAACGTGAAACGGAAATAAGAAACGGAGTAAAAGTGGTACGTTTTGCGCGTATGATTACGTCGGTGCGTGATGTTATTATGCGAGACAATGCGGTGGGGTGATGGATCGTGTGATCTGTTGCGATGCAAGTTTTTCGTTCTTTTGGTTCTCGTTGGCTGCAGCGATGGATACTTGAACATTTTTATCAGCCAGTCTCAGGTTATGAAACTGTTGGGTAAGTAGCCACCTATTTTTAATTTACACAGTTCGTTGAAAAATCGGTTACTTTGAAAAGACGAAGAAACACAGGATAACGCTTCCTTTTATTTAAATTTCTCGTTGCATATTTACTTTTTACGCTTGCTATTGGGTTCCGCTTATTAGATTATGACACGTGAAATACTCGATTTTATTCTATCTCTTCTTGAAATGTTTTTTTTCTCTTTTTCTTTTTTCCCAATAAATATTTTTCTCTTTGTAGATATATATTATCGTATATCATTTCAAAGCTGAGAAGCTTCTTTTTCGCGCAAGATTTTAATTATTTAACGTTTGGAATAAATCTTAACCGCCTTTAAACGAATATGTTATAATGTTCTTACAACTTAAGATGTACGCTATATGTCGCAACTACACGTCACATTAACTTCATTATAATTTTCAATTGTTTTATCGTTACGTTAGCTCGAAATCTAGCAACAATATATTTGAATGGTATACGTTTAAACTGCGTATTTTTATTCAAATAGATAGTTTTGAAAATATAACCTAAAAAGTACAATCTCGATAAAATATCGTTTTACCTAGCAATTATTATAGGAAGCATTATTCTATATAACTATTTTTTCATATTACGTTCTGTGCAATTTTGTGCAAGAGTTGCATAAGAAACGAGTAAAGAAATATGCACGTGGAAATATCTTATGCTGTAAGCGGAGGATGAAAAGTCCTCTCGAAAAGTTATTTTCTACGAATGTCCGGTCCTCTAATTAGAACTTTCAATTAAGACGAAAGTGAAACAGTGTCCCTCCTCGTTATGGAACGAATTTAAAAATACAAGAGGACTCGATGGTAGTTTGAAGAAATCTTGCGTTCGCGGCGGCCGTTAAAGGATCTCGTTACAATTGTAACGTTTTGTCATCGTCGAAACCGAAAGAAAGAGCGGAATGGATGAGAAGATGAGCGTGACAAATTAAATGCAAGCATTCCATCGACGTAGCGGCGACCGACCATATGGTCAAAAGAACCGCGAACTCTCAATTAACTTGCCATCAATGCTATGCTTGAGCAAAATCTATAGAGATAAACTAAAACTACATTCGCGATGGATGTGTATCGTGAACTTTTAATTAGAGTCGTTGCACGACCGCTCGGTAACGAGTCACGACCGCGTATGGTTATCGAATTAACAATAACATTGACGAACGATACTGAATTTAACAGTGCGCGAGTTTAACATTGCCTTAATCACGTCGAATCCTCCTGGTCCGGCATTTTTAATGGAATGTCAAGCAGCGTCGGGAAAAATGTCATAAACTCGCTTATCAGAGGAAGCGTAATGAAAATTGTGTTACAATCGGCAGTGAAATAATCCTGTGTGAAAGACTAAATTGAAATTATGGAATTGGGTTCACCTTGCAGGGTTTTATCCTATGACTGTATCTTTTTAAGAAATAGTTTAGCCTAGATTATAATACATCGATGTGAAACACGTGATAATACTTTTGATATTTTCGCCGCAGATCTTAATTAAAATCGTGGAAAGTGCACGCAGCTACGGAAACCCAATTTTTAATTCTAACGGATAATTATAAATACATTTTGACGATGTTCGTTACACGATTACCATTACGAAACTGAAATTAATGCAACTGTGGAAGAAAGAAATATATCAATCGAGTTATTTCTTAGCTTGATCGGATACTTTAATTTCTATTTAAAACAAACTGTATTTTTATAACGCGAGAGACGGAATCTCGTGATCCCGAGGAAAGACGATAAAATAATTTGTTAAAGTTATTTCGCGATCCTATTTATATGGAAAGAAAAATTTATTACGAAACGATCTAACGACGCGAATAATATAGTTAAAACATTTCTTTCTAAATAATTTTCCGAAACTTAACTTTGTTCGTAACAAATCATCGTTACGTAACGTTTCATCGTGACGTTGTTTAAATTTCAAGCATTAAACTGCATTTGATTTAGAGAATTTATCGTTTGCTCATTTTTCTGCGGTAGTTTGATTTACGAGGCCGGTCGTAGAACATACGTTCCAACCATTTTCCTTCAATTTAAGACCATTCCAAACCGCGTTTCCCACGCTTTCTTCGAAGTGCAGCTAAATCACACTAGAAGTCGGTGAGCTGCGTGGAATACACGGTGGGATCTGCGGTAGGAGGCGTTCGTTTTTGATGGTCAGCTACGCACACACAGCAGAGACTCGTGTACCGTGCCGTACGTACTTAGTCTCTATTCCATTCGATATCACTTTACGGTTCCATGATTCATACGCCTCTATCTGGCTGAACGTAGCGAGCCTATGTACACACAGCTTGGACGCGTCACTTTTCTGCTAGCGGAAAAGAGGAAAAAGTGGAATAGCTGTATTTACGAGCGAGCAGCCGCTCGTGACTCTTCGAAAATCGAGCCAATCCCAGTGTCGCGTCGCGTCGCGTCGCGTCGCTCAAAATGGCTTCATCGCTCATTTCTGGTGTCAATGGTCTTACGGTCGGATATCTGTGTGCTTTTCCACGGTTTTGCGTTAACACCGATACGTCGTTATCCAACGGTTAATAGAGGCAGTTGAATGTAGATCGAAAAGAATGCTACGAATTTGAGCGTGCCTGACTGATATCGTTGAGCCATACGTGATTGCGATAATACGATTGGATCTCTTAACGCGTTTACTGTCTTTATACACGGTTCGTTTGCATTCGTTACATTCCACTGAAATAGATGTCAGATTTACCATCTCGATAAACTGAAAACAAGCCAGATATTCGCTAAAGCAAGATATAATTTGTTTTATAATTTATTTCACCGCGGTAAATAATATGCTCGTGTTTTCGAAAAAAATTTGCTATCCGGTATCAGATAAATTATACAAAATTGCTCCCAAGTCCTTCGGATTCTTTGGTATTTAAGTTTTGAATTAAAAATGAAGATAGCATCTCCATACTTCACAAAGCGCGTTGATAAAGATATTCTTTTTTATTTGATAACGTCATTGTTGCTGAAATATAGTCGTTTTGCAGAAAGTCCGTATTACGTCGTCGAAAATCATGAAAATAACCGAGGCAAGAGAAACTGTTGTTTCATCCTTCGTAGTTATAAAATTTGTCGATCCTCGCCAAGTATTCGTTTCCTCGAAAGAATTTTCCTTGAAAGAAAAAAAAGGAAAGTCACCTCTTACTTGAATGTACGACGTTGAACGTCTCAAGTTGTTCGAAGCTAGGTTGGCATCGACCAAGGTATTCAGGTGTCGCAAATACTTGGCTCAAACTTATCAGTCGTCGGCTCGACAAAAGTGCGCTCGCGCCACAGCTCCTACGGAGCATAAAACCGTGAGCTGTCACCTTGAAAAATGTCTGATACGGGACGATGCAACTTTAAACCGTTAGTCTTCGTCGGCTGGTTAGCCGTGGTGCAAGGATCTCGAAACATCGGCGAACGAAACGACGTGTAACCATGGTGCCGGTACGTCGTCGGAAAGAATGGTGGCTTTAGAGTCGATTTCTCAGCCAGCTAAGCACCCGTGGAACCTAACGGACGACGTAATCCTCGTCAGATCTTGGATCCTTCCGGCCCTCGTCCCCTCTTCCACTTGACCTCCGTAAACCTGCAAGCTGCGGAGAGAAGAAAGAGAAAGGGTTGATCGCGTCGTGCGAGTTGCGACCCACCGGGGGCGCGTTTAGTCGTCCGAGCTCTCGAAAGTCACTTAACTTAGATTGCACGAACGAAATGACTTTAGTTTCCCCGGAAAACTTCGTTTCGCTGGCGGAGCATTGCTCGAAAGCACCGAAAAAAGGAGGTAAAAGGGAAGACGAGCAAGAATGCGCGGTGACAGAGAGCGAAAGGTAACTGGAGAGAGGACGGCGAAGTAGTAGCATCGACGAACAAAGCGCAAGTGGAAGAGAGACAGACGTACGCAGACGGAAGATTCGCTCTAGCCTGAAGCAGACAGCCCTGCTCGAACACGGAAATACAAGTACATCATTGGCTGACGCCTCTCATCGTGCGAACTCGGCACGTATTCCGGAGAAAGTTTCAAACATTTATACAGGGTACGCCTGCCGTTCGATGGAGGACTTGCAGCGTACTGTGGTTATACAGATGGAGCACAAGGACTATCGCGAAGCTACTCTGCGTTTCAACCAAGCTAGTTAGAGAATCGAAAAAGTAAGTTTTCACAACTGTGAAACGGGCACAAGCGTGGAAACGCCACCGAATTGAAAGTTACTCGCCGGATGTTCCGTGTTAAACAGATACCTTATTACAAGTATTTCACGATTATTTTAAGGTGAACGAAACTGAACGAAATTTTAAGTTGAACTGAACTACGGCGATGAAACGAGATCTTTGCTACTTAAGAACGCGAAGATTCTACATTTTTTTTTATACCAAAATGTGGAACTTATTAAACGTATATTATTGTATTATACTTTTTAAATATTTTCAGCTAAAATTATAATATCGCAGAAGCAGCGAAATATTTTTTAAATATTTTGAAACTTTTAACACGCAAATTTAATATACAGATCTTGTTCGTAGTCGAATCGATGCTTCGTAGTAGCCTTCGCAGTAACCTTCGTAATAGCCTTTCAAATTACGCATGTTTTACGTGTTTTATATTATTATACGTGTTTCCATCTATGCATTTGTAATTTCTAACAATTTCTTATTTATCAACAAGATACCTAATGTTTTCTGGACAAAAAGTTTCTGATGTCGTTAGAAAAAAGAACGCGCTGCCGTTTCCACGATTCGAAAATTATTCAAACTTTTCTCATCTAAACTACATTGTAATGAACGAAGTTGAAATCTATCAGTGCCAAACCCAGCGAGTACGGCGGACGGGAAATTATGTTCCCCTGCGATTCCAATATCTTTTTTTGCATTACTATCGCTGCATGTAGTACCGTGTTATCACATATATATAGGTAGGGTATTTTTCCGATTCATTGGGAATACCTCCTTTATTTTTTATCGATGGAGATGAAATTTGCATTTATCGCTACTTGAAACAAATAGATAACTTTTAAACGTGTGGCTTTCCAACTAATATAATAAAGCAATAACGTAGTAAATGAAATACTTTATAACAATTGCTATAGAAATGTCTTAAACTTTAGAAATATCTTAAACATTGAACTTTTACATGTTTTTTATAATATCGATCGATCGGATATCATATCGTTGACCGATAACTACATTTCATTTTCGATGAATAATAATATGCTTTTACAAACTGAAATTGCATTTACTTACATACGTAATATGCTTTTACATACATACATAATATGCCTTTATGTACATAGATTGTGTCATAAAATCTTTTCCATAATCGGGAATCGCTAAAAATACGTGTTTTAATGAAAAACCATTTGCCTGTTCTTTGTCAATTAGATACTTTTGGCAAAAATTTTCGAAATAAAATTAATAAACTAACAAGTAATCGGTATTCTTGATCGGTAGTATTTCTAAAAGAAATTACACTATTTTAATACTTGTAATATTTGTAACGAGAAATATTTTTATCAGCCTGATATAACGTATATAACACAACATTATTATGAATATTTACTTAAATTATTTTCTACACGAATGCGTGCGAGTAAAATCGACGAGTAGTTGGAATTTCTCAAGTATCCGTTAACACGATCACACGATTACTTTTTAATTAATAATAAAAACGAGTAATAACGCTTCTATCGGAAGAATTTCTTCTCTGAATTTTTGATTCCCATTTTAAACGTATGTACGTTCACACGTATGATTACACATACGTTCATTTATGCATTTAACAAATATTATTGCAAAAAAAGTGATATCGCGTATTGATTAAATATTTGACAATATACACATGCTCTTGAAACATCTTTTATGTTGGTAATTTCGTAAATATATGTTACACATTGAAGTGTCAAACGCCAACGCATTTCATCGGTTACCGATCGAATAAATATTTTTCAGCGATTAATCGAAACTGGACAAAAGGGATTCCTACGTGAATGGTATATCGGGATGGCGCACGCGGTTGAACGTCCACCGTGAAGATAAGCCAGTCGTGAATAAAAAATATTGCGCGTAGAGACGACGCAATAGCGAAATTTTATGGTCGCGTTTAAAATTCGTGGTCAAACAATTTTTAATTAAATCACCGACGTGGATTAAGCCGCCGCGAAGGTATATACCCGTTTATGCCGGGCAGAAATATTTTCCCAGACGGTAGAACCTCTGTGACGGTCGACTTGCGCGCGGCATTCAACCTTTTGGCAAATTATTCGCAGACTAAAGCTCGCTACGCGTCCGGAGAAACAGCCGGTCGAACACTTTCAAATTACCGGGTCCTGGAATTGATTTTTAATTTGCTCCCAGACACGGCGCTGCGTGCAGCGCAATCGGTTTCAGTGTGTTTGCTTCGTCTGGACCGCGAAACAAACCGACCGACAAACAGTCGGCAACGTGTTCATTCTCGTTGACTGTCGGGGCAAGCTCGTAAAACAACTCCCGTTGATATTTCGCTACGACCTCTGTCAGTGGAAACGACAAGGGGAAAATCACTTATCCCGGAAGAACGCGTTTGATGGAAAATCGTGCGACAGTTCTTACTCTCTGAAAATGTTCCGCAAACTCTTACACGCATTGTTTGCGCAGACGCTTTTACAAAGTCATTTCCTAATTTTAAATGTGATTTTTTTTTATGGAAATTAAGGAAATCAATTGTCTCATTGCACCATCTCAAATCGTTAAAAGTAAAAGGAGAAGAAGAAGAAGCAAGAGAAGCAGAAAAAAGTACATAATGTTTTGAAAAATAAGTTTGAATACGCGCTATTTCGTCTTGCTCCTTTCGTATGATTTTCTATTTATGTCACACGTTCGGAATGTAGCAACGTGTTTCAAGAAACGTAGCGATTAAAATAAAACGTTACACCTTTTGTTCCTTCCAATATTTCTATTTCGATTATTTTAATGTTTTTATTCGAGAACGCGTGACTCTTAATGGTAAAACGTGATTTGTTCTTTTTCTGGTGTATCGTCAGATTTGGAACAAAATTGAACGGTCTGGAATCGTTCAATATTTTGGCCTCTCTTGCTATCAAATATTATTAACTATGCAAGGCATACCGTGTCAATTTTACAACGAATTGACCAACTTTCTGTATAATGTACACGTAGTTTCGCTGCTATTCCAAACTCGGCAAGTTTAACCCCTTTGAACAGTAGACGGAACGTTAAATGGAAAGCCACCTATGATGTCGCTTTCTATACAAGTGACTGATTTATACGTAAATTAGAAATGACATAAAAACAGAATCTAACTACTTACTCTAACAACTTACTGTTAACAGGTAAATTGTAATTTTATCAGGCAATCTGTAAAGAGAGTATATATGGACGTTTGACTGACATTTGTCCCGTATTTATTGCAACAGTTGAGAATCGAGTAAGAATAAACTACTAATATTTCTATATCGCATCTGTGCCATGTTTAGTCGCATGGTTTTCACGTAGAAGTGACCAACGATAGACGATATACTCGATTTCAGGAGCAATTACCTTTTTGCTTCGCCCCCGCGATGTCCATTTCGTTCGACGTGATCGAGATAAATGTCGATCGATGGAGTTTGAGAGAAGGACTGAACATCAGGCTGTCCGTACACCTATCGTTCCTGAACGATACTAGACGAACGATAGTCTTAGGAATTCGATTCTCAATCGACGACGTAGATGTGTTGGAGGGATGATTAATCATTCGGTGTGTTAGAAAAATATTGGTAAAAAGCGTTGCTCGTCGGTGGATGAGTAGGTGCAGGGAGGTGGATAGAAGCGCGACGTTTCGGCCCTATCAATTTCCACGAGTACACAGGGCTGCAAGGAACGTTAGCCAAATTGCAGCAGTTTGCCGACGGGTAGATCCGGCCAGACGATAACGTAAACCGCCATGGTTTATGGCTGAGCGATCTGCCGTGTCTCGTGTTTGTGCACACGCACGGTTGAATGCGTGCGAATACGCGTTTGTACCTGTAGATTCACATATTCCGTCGATATGTGCATAAATACAGGACATACGTAGACACAAGTGCAAATACATTATGTATTGATACAGCCGCTAGCTCGGTGGAGCCGCGCGATTGATACGCGTACACACGGGATACGTTGTCTTAAATAAGCTACGAGGAATCTGGAGGTAAAGATTTACAGTTTATCCCGAGCACTGCGGTCGACTAGGAATCATGACCGATATCTCGTCGACTTGCTTTTTCCATCAAATTTTATCGTTATCGTTACTAAGTATATTGTACATTGGCACCTTGTTTTCCTATTATTGTACACTGTATGTAGTATAATAAACGAAAATATTTCAGTATCTATTTATATGGATATTATATTACGCGTGTACGATAGTTAGTAATTGACTGAAAATAAAGCGAAGAACGTGTAATTTCCTCACTTCCGATAATTCGTTTCGGTTGTCAAACAACTACTTAGGAGAAATAATTTAATCCTATTAAGTTCAATCATATTAACGTAGTTATTTATTACCGTTATTCAATCACAATTATATCGGATTTAATCTACGATATTGTCACGTTTACATGCATTCGGAATAATTCATGTAATAATACCAGATTTCTAATTAATTGTCTGTCGTAAAGTGCCATCCCATTAAACATAATATGTACAATTAAGTACAAATATTCTGTGACAGTAACAGCATAAAAATGGAATCTTTGTTGGAGAAGATAAAATTTCATGGAGCCTGTGTTAATAGTAGATTCCCGTATTATTATTGTTTATTACGTCAAGAGCCCGATCAATTTACGTAAAATTATGTATAAAATTTTAAATCGAATAGTTTATTGTAATTATAGCTTATAGCTGACACGAATGACACGAAATAACTGATTTTCGGTAATTCACTGTGAACGATACACGAATATAGGAGAAAAAATTACGGGTACCGAGAGTGTTCGTTTATTCTTGCAGTGAAATAATCGATCGATAATACAGCTTATCGACGGTATTCGATGGAATTTGTCGAAAGTTCAGATTCAACTTGATACAATTTCAAAACGTAAATTGCTTAAATCGTACATTAATTACAATTAATTATTTAAGAACATAAGTATCGATCTAAAGGTATCTGATTTGGAACGTAAAATATCTTATGTCATTTATTTCTGCTTTACTCGTTTGATATTTTTATTTAACCTACGTTAGCCAATTTACGTTGATATTGTATTCGTACTATGCACGTTTGAAAGTACGTCGTGGCGAATAAGCAATTCAAAGTATCGTTACATCGCGAACCCACTACTCTATATAAAGAAATAGCTACGTATAAAGATACGTAGACTGCAAATATTGAACAGCTGCTCGTAGCGGTCACCAGATGCGGCGAGTAAGTATCGACGACCAAGATACCGTTAAGTAGTCATCGAAGCGTTCGAGTTTCCCCAATGCAGATAGATAGAGGCAAGGTTACGCTAATTATCCATTTCCTTTGGTACGTTCGTTTCGTTTAGGAATTACTTAACCAGTAAAACGTAATAGTTAATCTTCATCTATTAAACGTTGTATCCGATAGAATCAGTTTGTGCGTTTCGTTACGTAACGCATTTCCAGACAGTCGATTTTCGGTCCAACTATTCTATCGCTATACGCTACCATCTTCATTCATCCGTTGGTATTCTATTATAAAGCACATTTTAGAATACATATTTAGAAAAATATCGTACTTTATGCGATAAAATACTAGATCTGTATGGCCATAAGGATTGATATTTTCTTACATCGCCTGTTCAAAAGATGACAACGTACGAGATTTGCGTACTAATTTCTCGAAGGAATACGAATATCGCGAGTTTTTACAGTCGAGACCATAAATTCTAAAACGTGATAAATTCACCATCTACCAAAAATATTAATTTTTTCTAACCTTTTAAAATTCTCCATCAAGTTTGTAAGTACTTTTTGCGAGAATTACCTATCTATCTATCTATCTATATACAGCTTTACTTTATTTATATTTAGAATATTGTCGATATTTTGATTAAAAGAATCGTGGAATCACAAACTTGGGCGTCTACTTCGGGGGATACTTAATGGGCATCTAATTTTTATGAATTCTTTAGACGAATCGCTTAAACGATAAGAATTGACATTTACTACGTTCATTCGTTGTACCAAATACCATTTACGTATAAAGTTATCATTTGTAGCTTCTTTTGTATAATTCTATAATTCCTGTATGGCTGCATAATTAGATCGAAGCGCCTATGCGGAAAAGTGCATATAGAGACGATCTGAATTTGTTATTCATTGAAAATTTTGAAAGGTGTGATATTTTTATTTCTCAAAATTAACGCTTGTGATTGTTAGAAGATCAACGTGTAAATATATTTTATAGTATGTATATTAGTTATTGGCAGATCGGTATCTTTCATCGGTATCGGTATCGTCAGGAAGTATCTTAAGAACGAGATTTTTGTTTCGTCTTGAAATTTTTTTTATTTTTCTACTGAAAATGTTATACGAATATTTTACATCCATAGTATGAAAAAGTAATTTCTTTGAAATTGCTGGCATCGATCGTAGAACTTGAAATCGTTAACTCGAATCTCTAACTCTGATTCGTTCTTTTTGAGATTTATACGAACACCATCGACAAGCATTGTTATGATTTTGCAGCCGGTAGAGAAGCCGAGAAACATAAATAATTCGTAGAGAGAAGAAAATATTTTGCAACGATGTACCGATTTTACCGGCGAGCGTTATTTCACTATTGTCTTACACCGTCGGACGCGGAATGGGAAGAATTAATTTGACAGGGCAACGTCGTTTTTTATCTCGTCGTTTTTCGACGAATTTCATCGCGTGATGTACTCGCGCTGTAAATAACGCGATAGAACGCGCGTAGCTTGGTCGAAACGTTCGTTTTCTCCATTGGTCCGCAAGAGCGAAGAAAACGGCGTACAAAAGCGAACAATGAAAAAAGAAAGTTGAAATTGTGCCGATATGAATGGAGGGATAGGCGGATTTGCAGGTATATAATGCCTGGCAAGGATGCTGGATTTCATGAAATATAGGGTGATCGATGGGCAACGAACGTGACGAAGCTTCCTCCGCGCTGTCCACTTGACGCTGAATGCAGTGGTTGCGCGTGTAAGAGGATGCGTCGCGATTAATACGTCGACCGGCAAGTATGCAGGTGATTTGCAATCCAATCGACGAACGTCGGCCATCGGCCGCCATCGGGCTGGTTTACATGGGAAATTTATATACGGACAAACACGAACGCGTTCGCGATACACGAGCTTCCATATCCGTGATTCCGTACATATTTACACGTGTCTCGCATCGACGAGCGCGCGTGATTTACGCAAACACTCGCGAGAACGGAAGACGCGTCAAAATTTATTCTCCCCTCGGATCATCGATCCGTCGATGAAACGAGTTAAGCCTCGCGATCGCCTATTTGCACGGCAAATTAATATATGTTCATCAGCCGTTTCTCTGTTTGCCGGGACAATTTCGTTGCCCGGAGTACGCACGGGTTATGTTTGTGAAGTGCAGTCGTTTCACCTCGCTACCAACCCTGCCCACCGCCACGCCCCACCTCACCGCGCGGTGCCATCCAGTTCGGCGCGGTTTCGGGAATATCGCGCGGAGATGCGCGAACACGAGAATAATATAAATCTCGGCGAATATAAACTATATCGATGTCGACACGAGCAAACACGAGAATTATCCAAGTTATTTTAATCGTTCAAAATTTTATTCTCCCTCGAAGCACGTAGATATATCGGGGAATTCACGGTGGACGCGTCTAGCCGGCGCGTTTCTGTGGAAAAATACGATTTATCTGATTCGCAGAGGCATTCCAATCCAGCTAACTGTTCGCATTACTCTTGAGTAGTTGCATCGTTCCCGTTCGAATACATTAGGAACCGGAGGATCAATAAACCCCCTAATGGCGAGGAAAATGGTATTAGGGATTTTCCTTTAATCCGCAAGCCTGACCTCGTCGCTGTTAAAATGTCTAGCTAACAGCGCATAGTTTTCTCCTAATAGCCTGAAATACTTTCCTTAATTGTTTCATCTGATACCGTTAATTTCGCATATTGTATCAATTATAATTATAATTGTACGTAGCGAGACTTTTCCTACGCTTACCCGATTATATCTATTATATCTTATATAAAGGACGAACTTTGATTTCAAATTTTCGACATTAATATCCTGCCATAATACATATTATTCGCAATCGAATAACATCCAGCTTACTCGACATTTTTAGGACCATCGATCGAACCGAGGTGCCGTCGGTTTTCATGTGACATATGGTACGTGCCAAATGCATGGTGCGCGAATAACGTCCATAGTGGTTTAGCACGTTTGCACATAAATATGTAGGTATGTGCGTATTAGCGATATAGTAGTGAGAAAATAAAAGGGAAAGGCAGGCAGATTTAGATAAATTTAAGCGTATAGCGAAAAGGGATTATGAAAATTGCTATCGCCGAATGCTCTAGTATCTTAGAACGATACATCGATACAAGCCTATCGAACAAATTCTCTTGGTTTTAGGTAATAAAACGATGGAAATCCGAAGAATCACAAACACCGTCGACCGATCATCGTGAAAATTTCAAATCTAGAAAGATGCTGCATACTTTCCATTTAATCCTACAACTTTTTCCCATCTATCTCTAATTAACTGATTAACAGACTAATCCGTTTAATTATCGAACTAATTAATCGTAGCAGCTTTGGCAATTAAGTTCGTCAGCGTTTAGATTCAATTTAATCTGTTTGACGTGTTCCTCGTTTGTAAGCATTCGGCCATTTAATTACAGTTGATAATTTACTTTCAGAAATTTACTTCGATATTGCATAAATTGTTTGTTTTACATCGTAAGATGTACTATGCATATCATAAGTATTGGACCACCTACTCGCTATACTTATCGCAGACTTAACAAATTTTACTTTACTTGGTAATATGTACTTCACATTGTAGGACAAATATGAAGCAAACGAAACGACGGACATATAACAAAACAACTAGAAAATGAAAGCAGTGGAATGTATTTAATTTATATCTTTATACTTATTGTCGGCAGTGTATATTGTCGACCAATTTTATGTAGAGAATAATGATAATAGCGATGCGTGAGATAGTATTAACAAGGCGATAGGCAACCGCCGATATTGCATCGATACGACGTGTGCTAATATCGATACATGTATCGTTAAGTATATGTATGTACATATTGCAATTATGATTGGATATCCTTTGTGTATCTAATGCAGATTGGCTACAATATAGCACATTTGTGCAACGTGGCTTTGTACGAGTGTACGAAGTACACGCGTGTGTGAAACGTCTTGAATAGGATTTGCAGTTAGGATTGAAATCTATTTCCATGTCATAGATAGAACTTCTCCTATTTGTATACGATACGTACGCGTAAACACGTACGGCATAGATTTACCTATTTCAGATATAATAATTTTCATAAAATACGTATATTCGATTAAAATCAAAAGAAACTTGGTAACGAATCCCCGATATAGAATACTTATAATAGAGATATATCCATGTCATATGTAAGATATAATTTTATAAAAATGATTTTGATATGGGAAGAAAATGATAGAGAACGACCAAGCGAGAGAGAGAGAGAGAGATGTTTTTATAACATAAAATATATAGTTTTAAAGAAAGTAATAATTACTAACAAATTTGTCGATTTAACCTATTTTCCTATTAAGTAAGTATCCTATGATATTTATGTAAGGACTCGTGCGTATATCTTACATATTAACTTATTTGTTTACTTTTATACGGTACTGTTCTCTGTCGTTGCGCCGTTACATTTTATTAAAGTTATTAAAATGAGAAAAAAGTTTGAAATCATTGTGTCACAAACTACTCGAAGCTTACTCCAAGAACCCTTTTCTACGATAAAAAAGGAAATGAAAAATGTATAAAAACGAAGCTTTCCCGGTATTAAAAATTCTCCAAACTATTCAATCGAGAGAAGAGAGTAATATCTACGCAGAGCATAAAATATTTTCCGTTATTCATCGATCTCTGTAATAATAACGGGAGGAAACTGTAAATGCTTCTCGTGCCAGTCGTAAACGGAGTCGTAAGTAAAAAATACCGGTTAAAAAAAGGATGCGTTGTGCCGAGCAAATAGCGTTCGTTCCCATTCATGACGTTTCGACGCGCGCAATTTTTAGCCGGAACATTTTTTCATGCAACGTTACGTTTGCTCGGTCGCGTACGTGAAGTATTTCAACGTGCACGATGCAAACTAGCGCGCCTATACAAATGGAGCGACGAAGTACTCTCGTTGGTAAAATATTAGACTTGCCGCGCTCGCAAAGTGGTCGAGCTATAATGCTCGTACAAACAAGGACGGTGGGCCTGGAGGATAATGACGATGACAGGGAAACGTGGTGTTTCGAAGAAGAACCGTGCGTTTCCTGGGACGCATTCTGGAAATCGGAATGCGTAGAAAATCGTCGGATGGCCATGCGGCGTGCGCCTGCGCATATTGCAAAACGGTCGTACCTGTCGAACTCTATCATCGCATAAAATCGGCCTGCAGGCGTAATACCCGTTCCGCTGCATCCAATGGAAATTGCTCGTGATCCTCCGACACTTTTTATGTTTCCACTCCTCTGCACTCGCGCTCGTTCGTTCTGGCTTTTTTCTTCACCGCCGTTGTCTTTTTCTGCCGTTTCGCGAGAATCTTCCGTCTAATACCATGTACTTTATCGTTTTCAGCTGAGCTACTACCGATGTAGCTGGTCCACTAAAAAATTCATTAGGTGGATAACGCGCCCGTTTTACTTCTTATTTCACTCGTAGCGCCGGTGATTCTCGTAGAACAAATGAACTTTTCATAGTCCATTAAATTGCATCGTTTAACGATGCTGTCATCTGTTAAAAATAATTCTGGTTTTTATAAACAAAGTATATCGTCGTCTTTGGAACGATACCAATCGTTTAACCTTTTGACTCTGTAACAAAACGATCAAAAATTTAGAACGTAGAATTTTGAAAACAATTACCTCTTTACCCAGCCGTTTGCTCTACATGTTTCATATCAGATACAAATAATACATACATAACGATTACGTCATTTAAGTGCTCGTTCTAGTATCTCTAAGGTTATATCGTTAAAGAGTTAACCGTTCTCTATCGATAATTGTCTATTCTCCGTATATCTGACGCATATTGATTCGCTAATTATACTGTATTATATTACTGTATCGATGCAATATTATTGGATTTCGAATCATTGTAGCCGACTAGTTTCTAACATCGAAATCTGCATGCGGTGCTTCTAATGCAGTTCTATACAGACAGTACGTGCGACGGTGTTGACCAAGGATACAAAAGTATTATTTCACTGACATTAGTGTAGTTTTTGTTGAGAGTTTTGCCAGAGTACGAAGAAAATGCGATAGGGAACGAGCGCTTCATCGTTGTATTCGTGACTGTTTTCCGAGTTATATCGGAAACAAAATAACAAGTGACACGTTGTATTAAAAATTAAATTTCTCATACGTATCACATTAATAAATAACTCGTAAACAAGATATTAATACAAATTTCCTTATTATTATTATTATTACTAATAATATTATTTATAACGCAACGTTATAAATTTTGATATTTTGGTATCTTGTTAATAACATTTTTGGTAGAATTTCGCGGTATAATTGCGTTAAAAGAGATTGAAAATTTATTACAGTTTCTCTGGTAGGTACCTAATAAATACTGTCATTAGTTGTGCGAAGCAACGATGCGATGAATATACGCGTTGATACACCATACCATGTCGAATGCAATTTAAAACGAACGGCGCGGGTGTTAATTATAATTTCTGGCAACTCGATGACTTTCTATAAATCGCCAGTTTGAAACAGGCCTGTGCAGCGCATTTTTGCTGATCGAAAATGCATCGTGGAAAAGCTCGACACGTCTGGGAAAATAAATAATTGAGCGCTTCGAATGAATATTCAATAGGCGACTCGTATTTACCGTTTATCGCTGACACGCTGATCGTTCACGATATCGATTTTCTGTATTGGTTACGATAATCGATAATCTGTGATCGAGATACCAGAGCCACTACGAGATATTGGAATTGTTACTCATTAGAAGTTAACGTTAGGCTTATGAATTTCCATTACGTACATAGGTGGTACGCGATACTCACAAAAGTCGGAAATTGTATGCAGCGAAGGTATTGGCGCGTGGATTGGGCAGATGTATCAATAAGCGAGCAGGGTGTTGCCGTGCGATAAATCCGGCGTCAAGAGTCAGAGATACGGAATAGAAGGGAGTCGTCGAGAGAATCGTAGAAGTGGTAGGTGCATCGTCGGCTGCAGTTGGCAGGATAACGGTGGAGGAAGAGGGGAAGGAAAGCGAGAAGTTCTTGACGTCTGCGCGAGGATCCTTTCGACGCAAATCCAATTCGACAAGCCTCGTACGTAACCTGCAACGCGTCGTCAAGGAAATAAATCCAGTGACGAGTGTCTAAAGCAGGATTCCGCTTAGAACAGCCGGGAACTTGCCGAGACTTATGAGAAAGCATCTATCGTCATTAATGCAGAAGGCACAAAGGAAGGGAAACGTTCGATTTGCTGCCACGGAGAAATTGACGAAAGTTTATTCTCCGCTTGGTTATGTCTAAGATTTGTAGCTATTGTTAGAGTTTTGTACGAGGGGATACGGTGCAAGTCACGTTCCGAGGGTAAATCAAGCTGAACAACATATTCCAAACGAACGATCGTAAATTTGTTAAGGGGAGAGTAACGATTGAATTTGCGATAAAATATCAGAGGCATCGAGAGTGAAGGTGGATCGATCGTATAATTCGTTATCTAAAATAAATATAAATATAAAATATTCGGTACAACCGAATTCCGATTTAGAAAAAATGGATTACTCCGCTTTCGTACGATTTATCGCAGCGGATCGATGCGATAAACTCACATGCGGAAAGGATATGCTGTGATCCATTTTTGTTCTCGATACTTTGTTTAATTCGTGGTACAAGATTTTGTTTGTTGATCAATCACCGTACGAGCATATTGTCGGAGCACGAGCTTTCAGAGCAAAACAGATATAACAAGTATAACAAATATATTTGACAACTTGGACATAGAATATTTCGTTTACGAACGCATTATTTTACTTTCTACTTGATGCTCGATAGAAACGGAAAGATAAAGCAAAGATATTTCGAAGGGAACTAGTCGAGTGTTGAACTTTATAAAAGCTGTAGACGTTACGATGTTACTTGGATAATGCGAGACGCATCTCTACGTACGTACAAACGACGCAACGTGTTATAACTTACAATTAAGCTATGCGAAAAGCATAAAAAGACGTAGCTGGAAAACTTGCAAGTATCTATCTGCATACCTCTATAGAGGATAATTTTAGCAACTAGGTCAGACTATATAAAGTTTTGTACTTTTGACCAAGTTCTGCTACGTTATGGCATAGGGTGTATCCGCGTACTTGCAAAGCACAATTAAAATCATACGACTTCCTTTACGTAAATTTATTCTTCTGATTGCTTTCTAAATGGAACGTATAAAACGATATGTATTTTTTCTAACGTTTCATAGTCAGGTTCCCTAGTTTGATGTAATTTCTTAAATACGACTTATAAAATAAATATTTTATTGAATTTTGAATCACGGCAAAACTGTACGATCAATTTATGATGAAATGTGTTAGTTTAAAGTGCACGACCATCTATGGTAAATTTGTCGTAAGATATTCGAAAATGTAGACGCGTGGACGTCGCAAGAACGACGGCTGTAATTTTCAAGTGGTATTTCGTTCCGTAAATTCTGCGGTAATATCCAACGTCTATCTAATTATACCGTTACATACCGCGTATGGTAACTTATTTCCATTGTTCCTACGATTATGTAAATTTGTCGTGTTTCTACTAAAAGTAATATTACTTTGTATTTGAAGTTAGCTTAAACACCGGGAAAACCGTACTACTTACGGGATGCCTCGAAAAATTTTAAAGTATAAATTTTTATACCCGGATAAATGTTCTTTCTTAGTTTCGCAAGTAGATAATTCCTTTTTTATCTAATCCTTTTTTAAACCATCCTATATAGCAGAAAGAGAAATAATATTTCGATTTACAGAGTTAGCGACAACGAAAATGCCGCGCAATTCCGTTTCTGTCGACGATTTAACCTTCTCGGTAGAAGAAAGTTCCGATTTCGTTGTTTCCGTTGCATCCCTCCGATTCAGGCGAAAAGAAATTGTTCCAGCAGTATTCGTCAATTAAAAATTCCGACTGGCTGCCGAGCTTCCCTAATTATCGCCGGTACCACGAACGGTACGATGAGTTCCTCGATCAGCGACGGTTAATTAAGAAACCGTGGTAATCATCGACGAGTTTCGAGAACGAAGCGAACCGTCTGAAAAAGGAAGCTTTTGTACGGACGCTTACCGCTGCCTCATTGTTTTTTTTATCCATAGACCATCAACTTTCTTTGCACCATTTTCCCGTTTCCCTTTTACTTTCTTTTTCTACGCGAATCGGTAAGAGTAGGAAGGTAAAAGAAGAAGCAAAGATGGTTTCGCTAAAGCCGCTCTCTGTCCGTTGCCTATTGACGGCTGTTTCCTCCAGCTAAACTGATAATTGTTCTCGCTGTTTCCTTCGTACTTCATCCTCGCGCTTTATTTGTTTGGTTTTGCAACGCGCATCCTTTCGTATGTTATTTCGCGCCAGCCAAGGATGATATCTTGTACCGTTTCTAATATCGTTCCATCTGAACAAAGGATGATAGAAATATCGGAACATCGTGGAGGTTATTGAGTTGTGGATGGGATATATCTGCAATGGACGCGTTCACCGAGTATCGTCGTCTAATCCTGCTACGTCTTTCAAGTAGCGGAATATTTTTTAAAATAACGAGATATAAAATAAAAAAGTTGACCTGTAAATAATTCTGTCGTGAATTATAAATGTTTGTGATTTACTTTAAATATATTATTACTTCTTACGCGATCGTTATCGAAGCTTATAAAATTTAGTTTAAAGCGTAAGCTGTAACATTTTCCCGTAAATGTATCGTCGAATGTCTAGTTATATGTAACTGTGCTGCCGTGTTCGATGCACGTTGGAACATGAAAGAGAACCGCGCGTTTGCTGACATTCGGTTTAGTTAGTTGAATATTACACGATCTTTCTTTCTTTGCGTAGTATGGAAAAATTGCGAACACGAACCAAACTTTTACACCGTCTTGTACGATCACATGCGATTTTTCAATGCTTGAAGCGACGTAGTGCAGCACATCTGATCTAAATCCGGCTTAAAAATTCCTCGTCGTTTTTTGCATTCGATGCTACGCTATCGAAGAAAGCGGTAAAACTGTCGAACGAAAGAATTGCGAGAAAAAGGTTAATACGATCTCGCTTCCAGTTTCGTTCCTCGCGAGAGCTTTAATAGACCGTGAATACGCGCGAGTGGAGATTTTAATACGCGAGTGGATCAGCTCGGTGGAATTGATGTATCATGGCGTTGCAGGAAAATCCGAACGAACCACGGGCGACGATAATTGTCGCTAATTACGCTTCGTGTGTCACTTTTAAGCCGGCCGAGGACCACAATCGTGTTTTTCCCCTCCTTCGAATAACGAGGCTCGTTAACGCGCTCCTTCTAACCAGCCATCGGAGTTTCCGTTCATCCGGTTGCGCTTGGATCGATCTAGCATCGTCGGTGTCGTCGCGTTGATTGTGTTTCACGACTTGCACTTACCGAAACCACTCGTATCTGGCCGGTGTTCGCTGGAAGAGCAATCGAATCGGTCGTCGAACGTTGCTTCTAAAGAGACGTTTAAACGAATTTCACTGTTTTCTTCGTTTCTCGTCGACGCGACGATTCGACATAGTTATTTGAACAGGACAGCAGAGACCGGTTTAATGAATGTTTTCGTTGATGCTCGGGTACGTTGTATAGCTGACTCTTGAAAGCCAGCTACGTACGCTCCACGAGGATGAAGAAGAAGCGGTAACGATCGGAATTGGTGGTTGAGCGTTTGATCGAAGGCTTTTTTATGCGTTTGCTGTGTCTCGATTTTATACCGCTCTGACAGTCTCTCGACGTGCTTTTACAGAGGATTAAATTAGAGAATTTTCTACAAAATTTCCGCTTGAAATTACAAATTGATTAAATTATTTTACAAAGGATGACTGTTCCATTTGTTCTCCAGTATTAACGCGGTAAAGCACTCGAGCATTTGATCGACTCACTGATTTTTAAAATAGAAAGAACGCACTGCGGCGAACTTTCACCTATGAACGCGCAACGTGATTTTCTTCGTCGATAGCCTTTGAAAGTAAAATACGTGTGCTGGATCGTGGTAAGTGAGAACGAATTTATTATTATAGTCTTATCTCGGTACATTTTATACGTAAACATATGTGCGTAGTTTCCACAGGGTAAAGAAATTGCTACCGATACTTGCTTTCTGGTCGTTTATTTCCTCGTATTCGTAAGTTGCGATATCTGTATAATCTGATAAAACAGAATGCCGCAGAATTGCGAAAACCATTTGACGAATTACTTATTAACGGGGAAAATATATCTGTTGAAAGCAATTTTTCTAGAATAATACGAAACATCTCATTATGAGAAAACTGATTCATCCTATATGTACTAGATAGTTCATTAAAAATCCAATAATGCCAGAAATACGTGATCCCTTTTAATTAAAGGTAATCTGTAAGCACAGTGATATATTCTGTATAACGAAGAGAATATATATCCGATGAGAATATATGCATCTACATATTGAACGAAATCCGTCATATACTCGGTCGTCCCCCGCTGTATTTGAAGTTGCATATCGTCAAAAATAGAATATCTTTCTACGATAAGCGCTAATTATAAAATTTAAGCAAAGAATTACAAGTATCCACTATAGTACAGAACTAGTACAAAAAGTGCAGTTAGATCCTGAAAATTAATAAAAGTATATTATTCGTTTTTCATAACTAAGAGAAATATGCTTACTAAAATAATCGATAATTAATCAAAGGTATTACATGTTAATATCGCGTAATGTTTTCTCTTCATCGTTGCTAAACGCTATTACACGAGATCGTTTTGTTTCCAGCAAAATATCCTCGTCTCTCTACTATCGCTAATTTAGCTGTGATCTCTACGTAGTCTATTTACTTCTAGTTTACTTTCTATTTCATCGAGACAGCTTCGAGTTGTTGCTTTCCTATAGCGAAAGATATTCGAGTGTAAAGGATCGATGCTCCGCGAATTAAGAATGAATTAAAAACACGGATATCTCAGAATTTCGCATAGAAATCTGAGACGATACACGCGGTTGCCCGAATATAAAATATCGAAACATCGTCAAGTTGTCGCTTGTAAGAGATCTTTGTCAGACGTAGAAACGCCTCGCGAGCATGTTGCCGTCTTTCATTCGGTTCTATTCAACGAGTACAACGATATTCTCATAGCCACGAAGGGCCATGAAATTTTCCCTTACATTAGTGCCGCTAAATAACAGTAACGTACGACAGAAAGCAATCCTATTACAAAGGAGGTTCCGTATTGTGGAACGCTTCCCTCAAGTTTCTCAATTAGTCACGTTCATCGCCTGCAGGCAGCTTTAATGCACGACGCTGTGCTCGAGTCGCATTTTCCATACGGGAGGACCTTTCTCGTCGCGCGCGCAGGTGTATGATAAAACATACTGGTCCATTGTTGTCCCTGACAATCGGTTACCGTTAAATAGTCTTGCCTGTAAATACGTTAAGGCACTGAGCTTCGACCGAAAATAGATGAAACATGAGTACGAAAAAAGAGTCGTTTAGCCTTTGTTACAGATATAACGATCGTGGGCGTGTGAGATAAAGAGAAAGAGAGCGTTTCAATTCCGCTTAAAAAGTTAAAAAAAAAAAAGAGAAAGACATTTAAGAATTATTCGTTTATGAGATTTATGAATTGTGAAAAATATATTTATTATAATTTGAACCGAGATAAGCCTATCAGCATGCGATAAGCCGAACCTTGCGATACTGCTCGCATTGCGCGATATCTGTTGAGATGGTTAACCACTTTTTGGTCACTTAATAGTAATAGAGGATTGTTACAGGAATGAGCCAGAATTAATGCAACCTTCGTCGCGCCGGATTTAAGAGTTTGAGTCGTCAAATTTCAATTCAGACGTAGACTTACTTCGTACGAAAATCGTACGAGATACGATCGACGAGGCGCGATAATGTGAGTCGCGTCAATGCGACCGATCTATCTTCTCCGTGTTTCTTCGAGCTCCGCCACCTTTCTCTTCCGAGGTTGAGCAAAACGTGATCTTTTTCTTCTCGGGTTTCCGAAGATGCTACCCTTCGTTAGCTTCCCCTTCTACCCTTCTCAGGAAATGTTTCACAAATGCAAGGCGGGCGTGAAGAATAGGCAACAAAGCGGATTTCCTCGACCCGAGTCACCAACTCCACGTGGAGTGGTTTTCTACACGGGAATGCTCTTTTCCGAACGTTTAACAACTACGTGTTTTATTACATGCTGCTATTGCCATGCTATTGACATACGTTATTTGCTATTTAGTTGGTTATCGATTTTGGAAGGGCCACTGCCGCGTCTACAGCTCTTTCGTTATAACGGATTTTCCAATTTCTAAAACTCGGATTACGATACGATATGAGAAATTGCGCTAATTTCTGTCTCTATTGAAATACATTCGAAGTATCTTTTTTCGAGTCTTTATTAGAAATTTTTACGGTATTTCGTTGTTCTATCAAAAGAGTGGATGTTAAAATGTAAGAGATTCGTGGCATTATTTACGAAAGTTCTCGTCCCACAGGATCTGTTCGGTTTTCAACGAATCGCAATCGAAAACAGCTAAACACGAAAAGGCGGATGCGCAACTAATTAAAAGCAGCATGGAATAATTGAATATTAAGAATTCTGCTTGACAAACCGGTAAGTGGCTGAGTGAGATAGAGGGTTGAAACGACGGCCGCTGGAGAAAAGGGAGGATTGTCAGAGCACGTGAAACGGGTTGTGACTGATTTTAATTAAAGACAAACATCCCTCTAACTCGACGACGCTCTTTTGCGGCCCACTCGGGGAAACAATGGTTCTCCCTTCGGCAGGCAGCTTGTTCTTTCGCTCTCGTTCCCTTCGATTTTCTCCCTTTGTCTCTCCTTTCCTCGTCTCCTCGAGTTTGCCCGATTTCTCACGGCACTTCTTTTCTCACTTTTTCCACAAACGATCCGACGTAACTGTAGCCTGCGCAACCCTTTCGAACGCGAAAGCGACAAGAAACGTCGGATAGAGGTGGCCGGAAGCGAAAAAGGAAGAGAAATTTTCACGAAGGAGGAAAGAGAGGGATGGAAGAAGAGAGACAAAAGCCGCTGTTGGATGAGCGTAGATGATTTTCAGACCAAGTGCTCCGGGCTCTCATTGGCGAGATAATTTGCGAAGAGTAACGCCAGCTTGCTGAAACGATCTTCCATCTTTGTCCCACCATTCTCATCCGAATTCTCTCTGGCTACGTTCGACGTTAAGGCTAGATACAAGCTTCCAAATGGGCCACTTTGAGAGTACACTCGACGTCAAAATAGACCGGCCAGCCCGTAAAAGTTTGAGGGGGATTATGAAAATATCGTGCCGCGATTATGGAGGGTTAAAGGAATTTCGTGAAGGGATAACGCCGGAGAAGAATATCGAGTGCACGCGGATCTCCTTCGTCGAGACGCCGCGCTGCCGCGCCACCGGGCCACCGCGCCACCGCGCCGTAGGGCTATAGATTTTCTGGACCTAACGTAGACCTAACGCTGCATGGAAATTCAACGTAACTTCTTGCCAAGAGAACGTTGTTTGTCTCTTATTAAAGAGACAAAACGTTAAAAAGGAAGGATTATTTGATTGTGCAGTCTCAATAGGTAATTTATGTCGATAAAATAATTAAACGTACGTTGATATCGTTTACATCGGGTAATTTTATCATCGGTGATTATTATAATTTACGAAACAAATGTTTGTACGAAGGTCATAGCTTAGCGAATTATAACTTTAAATTGTGTATACGTATAAGGAAATATAGTTTCCTTGTAACGTTCGATATGCTGCACTGTTAGTTTATCGGTCTTGAACAGCGTTTCGAACGGTGCAAACAGATTTCTTAAGATACCATTACGAGGAGAGTAGCTCGAAAGGAAAGATATATTTAACTTAAGTTCAAAAGTAACGTAATGCGTGGCTTAGTTAGCGAAACAAAATGAACATTAATGAATAACGAATGAAAGAGGGAAACGATGAGAAACGGAGGAGTAAAAGATTAGTCGGTGATATCCCCCACGTTTCATCTATCTTCTTTATTGCAAATTCGACCAGTCAACGTGACGCCATACTCTGGACGCCAAGTTACGACAAATGAGTACCCTGGAATTCCATTCGACGCCAGTGGAAACGCGAAAACGTAAATCGCGACGCGATAAATGACTCGGATAAAATAAGCTTGGTCGGTGAGTTGTTGAGGGCTAAATTATTAAAGCATGTTTCACCCGTAATTGTTATTACGCTCTAGCGTTATGCCGTATTAGCTTTTCCTCGTTTTGTTGTACTCTACTCGACGAATATGATAGTAATAATGATTTCTATCACCGTGAATTGCGATAGTTTCCCGAGAAACTGCTCGTTATACGTCACGTTGTGTATCTGTTACGTGTTATAAAATTCTCTTTCCACTTAAACCTGTCCCGGTTCTATCTTGGAAATTTCGCGGAATTTTTTTATATTTCAGTGTTTTAAGGAAACCTTTAACACAGAAGTAAAATCGAAAATTCAATAACGCTTTTTGTTTATATTTTATCGAAGCCGACGATATCTTTTAACGTCAAGGAAATAACGACGAAAGAGATAGCGAGTTATTAGCGCGGAATCGAAAGATGCTTAGGCAAATTACGCGTTTATTCGTTTCTCCATTTTTAATTGCTTATTAAACGTGTATCGCTTGAGAACTGATACTCGAAGAAATTTATCGACGCGTGAAGCTACCGACTAATATTACCTGCGACCTAGAAATACTACCGATATTAACCTTCAACATCTTTTGACACGTTTGATTCTCTACAAATTCGATAACGATGCTACGTAACGCAGGAACCTGCGCATACCGCGCAGAGAACTTGCTCGTTGTCGAAAACGAAGTTGACAACGATAACAAGATAAACGACCAAACTCCTGCTGTTCCAGTGATTGCCGCGATAACGAAATTTTCCAGAATCGGCCGGAATGAAATTAACATCTATCGATTACACGCGACGAGGAGTTTCGTTGACTCATGAAAATGTAACGGCGAACAGTTACGGAAACTCCGATAGTTTTCTCGAAACTTTGCCTGCTGTAACTAAATTTCATCGAATCAACGAAACTTTTCGCCCGTTGTCGATCGTCGTTGAGCGAATCGAGGAATTCCGGAAAAGTTTCGAGATCACGGCTCGCGATCGCATAAATGTCTGCGAACAAGAGGAGTGTATATCGAACCTCGAGGCTTCTCAGTGCACCGATTGCTCGCATTATAAGAGCAAAGGAATACATTATTTTACCGATGACAGAGATAAAGTTTTAGAAAGCTCCGTCCCAGAGTTATATACATATCAGTTATATTTGAGCGAAATAGAAATAACCAATCTTTCAAAAATACCTTAAAATTTATTTTTTTCCTATTTCTTTTAAACATTCTTATAAACTTTTGTATCGATATTTTTTAACCTTTTGCGTTTCGAAAATTTTTCATTTAATTCAATTTTTAATTACGCCCTACCACCGGACTATACGATGCGCTGCAACTTTTCAAAATTAAGAACGTTGTTCTATTTAGAAAAAAAAGTAAATGTACATTTATTTACATAATATTCGTATTTTCTTCTCATCTTTTATCGGCGAAAACTTTCGCGCTAGAAGCAACAACTTTTACATTATGAGTGTCGTTATTAACTATTATATAATATTATATAATACTATCATTAACGCCTCCTCCCGCCCCGCGGATACAAACTAGAACAATCGAGATATTTATTGGTATCTACCTAAAACTTATTAATATTATTTATAAAACGTTAGTTGTGACTACGTTAATTTTCCTTGTTTAGGAAATGGACGTTTTATAAAATACCGACAGTTTCTAAAAAGCTTTCGAATCAAACTTCAAAGGCTTGGAATCGAAATATTTCTTTCGTTTTTACATGACGTAAGCAGGAAAGTAAGGCAATAATTTGTTTTTATAAATCCTGCGTAAATGCCACGATCTAGTTAATTTTCTTTCGGCCGAAATTGACCATTCGCCTTTATCGACAATCTTATCTGAGATTTTCGTACAAACACACGGAGAACGTAATGTTTCGATCCCCCGTTGCTATCGAAGGAAACGATTGTCTCCACTTACGAATGGATAAACAGAAGGGAACTACCGGAAAGGAAGCAGAATTTACAGAGGCTAGATTAATTCCGGGACGCTGCGACTGTGCTAAACCCTCCGTAGATTTTTTCACCCTCGATTCTCAAGACGCTTCGAATTTCCGTCGTAATCGAGCGTATCGCATCGTGCTCCCCTATTGGCCGAGATATGTTTCCCACCAGGGATGTTGTGTCCTTAATGTGTTTACCTTGGCTCCTGATCCGGGTTGAACCGCTTTCCGGCTTCGCTTTTCGAATACACGCCAAAATGTAAAGGTGTTTACCCGTCCTTTTGATCGCTTTGCATCCCGCGAAACAGAAACGGATACATCTATGTGCTTTATTAACTGATCGTTAATTTATCGTTGAGACGTATCAAGTATCTACGCGTGTGTGTGTTTCCTGAAATATATATTCGGAAATTGAAGAAATATATTCGTCGTTTATCTCAGCAATATTTAGGTGGTTTAATTTTATTTCGTTTATCAATAAATTTTCTTTGCTGCGCGAATAGGGGCAAATTAATAAAAAAAATAGGACTTAACGTCTTGCTCGATTAGTTGTCTCGGTGGAATATGAATACGATTTTAATCGCTGGCTAAATTGTGTATTTTAATCCGTGGTCTGTTTGCGAGTGTCTTCTGCGACTGCGACGTATCATACCTACTAGCTTGAACATTATACGCTGGAATTTAACAGTACTGACACGTTACGGAGAAATAACATGACAAATTTTATTTGTTTATTACGAAAGGAATTTTATTTAATTGAAATTCGATATAGGACAAAATCGTGTATTCACAAATGTGGTGTTAATGCTTGCCAGATAAATATCGAAAGCCAAGTTATCCGAAACGAGAGCTTTGTTGTATATCCTGTACAACGGTAAAAAGGCAATCGAGAAACAATTGAAAATGAAATATTAGCCCAGAGGCGCTATTAAAGTTAGTCCGTAGAAAATCCGAACGCAGCGAATATACATGCAGCATGTTCGAAAGAAGCAATTGAGGCACTTTCTGAATGTATTTCTTAATTAAACAGGTACATAACAATCGTTATGAAATTTTTATTCGTTCTGTAAATACAAAGGAAAGAGTAAGGCTCTGTAAGAACCATCGCAACTATCAATTCGAACGAAGCGTCAATTCAACATAATTTTACGTAGACCATGTAAGATACATATACGTTTCCATTAAATTAATGCAACGTGTAGTGTTCGTAAAGACAGGCGCCACGCGAATGTACATGTAGTCATATCCGTACGTTTCAAACTCATTTTGACGTTGCATCAGGCTGCGATGCAACGTCGATCTGTATGCTGCGCTGATTTAATTTAACACACTGTGCATTGCCAGAATCAGATTTCCAGCATCTCTTGTACAACGAAATTTCAATTGAAATTTATATCAAATGTTTCGTAACTTAAGCTGATATTTTACGTGAAATCTAAATTGGCAAAACGCTGCTTAAAACTAGCAAAGATGAAACGAGCAACTTATCAAAAATTGTATAAATCTTCCTGTAATATTTTAAATACCATGGAAGATTAATCGTGGCTTCGTTTATATTTGTGATGATATTAATATGAGAAAATATGTTCCCTCGAATATCGTGTAATTTAATAACGCATTGAAACTTTGATGCTGTCGTGGTGTCAGGAAGCGTTAAAGAGACGTTGGTATTACAATCTAAAGGTAGTATTTAAGACCTTTAGTAATACGACATGAGGATAATAATAATAATAATTAACGTTGTATATAAAAATTATTTATCGGTTGTAATCCTTCTATGTGTAATCGTTTACGACTTTGGAATACGTCTTGAGTTTGCGTCAGACTGAAATAAACGCAATCAGTCGAAATTAGGTAGTAAGGGAAAAGACCGACGACGCGGTGGTCTATGAACATCATGCAAAGTTCCAACGTGCTTGCAATTTCGAAAACGAGAAACAGTACGAGGAAGAATATCGATATGAATCCAAGGAATACGCGATAATACTTCGGGAAGTTCCAACCACGGAGAAGCGTCAACCAGAATTGCTAATTCGAATTAAACCGTTGGCGTTGGCGTTACCTTGATGCAACTTTGCGAAATGCATCGGGATCGTCTAACTCGGTCTGAGCATTTAAGATGCATCCACTCCCTCGACATTAGTAGTCCGCAGTGAGTGGCAGTAGTGGCTGCCTGTTCATACGGCAGACATGATTTTCTACTTAGCACTGGCAGAAGAGGCAGCCATCGACGCCTTCCCGAGTGGAACCCATAACCTATCTTCTTGTTTCCTACCCTCTTGCCCATATGCCGTCTCGAGTCCCGCGGGAGGAAAACAGGGCCACCGTTTTTCCGCATTTTTCCTTTCGCGATCTCAGACCCAAATTGATAGATCGCTCCGTGACCCACTCTGGACCCCGATCGGTACGTGCTTGCGAGGAATTTGCGTTTGATGGATTTGACTCCGATACTGTTACGTCGGAGAACAAAGACGCGCCATGGAGAAAACCTGCAGGTAGACGGCTTAAAAATTTCTCTCTTTAACACCAAAATGATATATCCAGAGATAGAGTTTCTTATTTGCAACAATGTACAATGTGCAATGTGCATTGTACACGTTCAACCCCTTGCGTTTTGTTTTTTTGCATTTGTACAGTTACAAAGGTACGAATCAAAATTGATGTAATATTTACGCATGAGCAGCGTAAAGAGAGTGTAAGGAAGATGTTATTTTTGGTACAGAGAAGGAAGCAATTATCGAAAATTATCGCAGAGTGTTGGTCCGCAAGGAATGAGCTCTATCGTAGGGGTTGATTTATGGGGTAACCTGTAATACCGCGGTTCGGCGAACTTGCGAATTCAATTACCTAAACAAATCCAAAGAGAGGAAACCGTTTTACTGTAATAGAATTGAAATATCGTTACAAATTATCGCGACATAGATTTGTTTAGCTGTATTCACTTCTCGTATCGTTTAATCACTGTTTTCACGCTTTTAAATCTTTGTATTTCTGCAATCATATCGATGCATCTATCTGCATTCGCTTATTTACTTTGGATTTGGATCGCTGCGTTTATCAAATCGCCCAAAAAGTTCGCAAGCGTTTTTGTGTTTTATAAACATACTAAATAGTAGAGCAATAAACAAACTTATCGCACCGTTTACAGTTTCGCAATGTATCAAAAAGAAAAATGTTAGCGATCGTTTCTCTGCACGTTTGCCAGATTTCAACGTTTTTGAAAGTTACTGAAAAGAAGTTACACGAGCCTTCTGCAAAAACAAAAAGTAATTCGCGAATATATAGTAATTAATAGGGAAACCTATCACACCGAACTGAAGTACTTTAGCAGGAAACGTAATTCAACGCCATCTCGAATCGTTAGCGAACGAGATGATGGAAGTGTTTGAAAATGATGTATGTATACGTATATTTTCGATTTAGAATTAATTACTGCGCAAGTTATTTTTAACAATCATTGATTAAAGGTGTCGTTGAACTAGTAACTAATCGCACACAACACACGGTAATTAGTGGTAATCCTGGTTAGTGGAT
Organism: Bombus pascuorum; assembly: GCF_905332965.1. Classification (NCBI taxonomy): domain Eukaryota; kingdom Metazoa; phylum Arthropoda; class Insecta; order Hymenoptera; family Apidae; genus Bombus; species Bombus pascuorum. Next base: position 17,680,865 of record NC_083494.1, on the reverse strand, counting down.
ATCTCTACTACGGCAATCAATTACGATGACGAGGGTGCAATCTTACTTTGTCTGCTAATCTTACCAGATAAGAACATCCACCCCATCTCTATTAAGCTGCTCAGGCGCCGCGCTACTCTCGCAACGGCCAATTCTTATTCCTGGCAAAGACAAACGGATTCTTCCAAGATAAAAGCATACGAATGGAAGGTTGAACAAGAAGTTGCCATAATCTCGGTAACTTAACGCGAGCGAACGTTTCATAAGAGGACCGGGACTTGATTGTGTCCATTTGTTGCTCGCTCGAATCCCTCGCCGCCATTGTGGAACTTAATCCACCTGAGTTAGCTGCACGTGTTCCTCGAGGGATCACCTAAGATATATCTTGTTGAAATATTTTCTTGGCCGCACGAACACATCCTCGCTAGCGATGGGCACAAGTACGTCGCAAGTAGGTTCAGACATTGGCCGTCTAGATTCGAACTTGTATAAACATTTCGAAAAAGAGATTTCCCTTAAAATCGTTTCTCTTGACATCATCGAAAGCCACTAAATTTTCACGCATTATCTAACTCTACAGCCTCGCTCAATAATTGACTATATCCGCTACAATATGTACTGCTTTTCAGATTTAAGCAGATTTTCGAAACTTGCAAGTACCCGCTGTGACGTTCGGAGTTTGGAAACAGGTTACGAAGATGGAATACTTGGTAGATACATCGAATAATTCATATTTTTGGGTATATAATTGAAATAGTGGAGTCCCGGTAAGCACTCCTACACCATGCATATTTTGTGTATTTTTTCATATCGTGCATTCGTATGCCTGCAATTCCGTGCAACTTCGCATTTTCAATTTTCCATTTTTTTAGAAATATCTAAGAAGCATTGGATCTGATTCGGATTCAACGTATCGAACTTGATCCCATCGCTAATCTTCGCATCCCTTTGGTGTACGTGGTGTCGCGTTCCACGGTGCTGGAACAGTGCCACGCAATCACACATTTTTCCCCCAACTGGCTTTCGCGCCACCGTTGCATCTGTACGCGCACCAACCCCTGTTCTTACTTTTGCGCGTGCTGCATTCCTGCAGGTATATCCGGACAGATCCAGCTGATAAACTGACGTGTAAATATGTCGACGATTTTGCATCGGGCGTATCTCGAGGCGCGGCTACTTTGGTCGTGTAAAATTCGCTCGAGGCTAAATGAAATTATAAAATTCAGACGTCTCGCGTGTGCCAAGATTTAACCTTCGATCACGGCAAACTACTTTTATGAGGCCTCGTTTGTCCTGCCGTGCAATACGCGTTCGAATAAAACGTCTGTGAATTCATTCGCTGTATCGTGTACGTTGCGTAGCAGTTTCGTATTACTTTCGCAAAGTTAACTCGTGTTCGAAAATGGACGGATCGATTTACACGATCTGAGAAAGAGCCTTTAAGTACGAATTTCTAACGTTGATTAGAAAATACGACTTGTTCAACGATGCTTAGGTTAATTAATGTTCATCTGTTGGTTCTGCCAGGATCTGAATTAACATTCGACGCATTACCTTTGGAAGAAGATTTGTTCTGTCGATTCTGAAAATTAAAACTCGATTTTTTCCATCGATGATCGATTATCGCTAAACAAATATTACTCATTAAAGTAAAAATGTTATAGGGTATAAATAAAAAGATAGAAGTCGCATAGAAAGTTATGCGATTAGAAGATTAAGAAAATATGTTATGTTTCAGGACATATGCAAGAAACTTTCGCATATCTCATGCTTGTACCACGTTCAATTGCGTATTTATGATCAAAGGAACAAAAAGAAGAGGATTTTCGTAGATAATTTTACGGCACACGTAGGTAATCGACGCAATTCACACATTTCGTAGGCAATTTCATGGTATAAGAGACTATACCGAGTCGGAACATTAGGACTCGGGTCGATTTCTTTTCGATAATTGTAGCGACGCTTTTCGTTTTCTATGTCCATCGCGTTCTCAATAGCCGAACGTCCATAAACGCGAGCATCTCCGAATGGTCGTTATCGATGAATATATCGATCATCGAGTTAAGCATGTAATTGTATGTGAACGCTAAAAGTGTAAATATCAGAAATAAGGATTAATTTAGGAATGGTTCGATGCGAACGGTGTCGTGCCGATTGTGCAAAGAGCAAAATTCATCGTCGAATACGTCAGGATGAAATGGAAACGCTGGCATATTAATTCGATCAACTCGATGCTCGATACGGTTTAATATTCGACAAACTGTCGCATCGGCTTCTCCTGGAATCTCAATGTTGGTCTTTCTGTTAGCAAGTGACGCATCACGAAGTAGAAAGTTGCTTAATCCTCTTATTACGTTTACCTTCGACTATGCCGTCTGAAATCTGCTCACTGATATTTCGCTGTACTCGTATATCCGGAAAATGTAAAGCTAATTATATCGAATACCGCGTTATAAATACGACTCGTTCCAAGTTATATAATACATTGAACGTGGTGCTCGAGATTTAATGGAACACAGCTTTTCGACGAAGATTACGAAGGTTTCGATCGGATCATTTTAATAGGTACATGCGTTGAATTTAAGATATACGCACTACCTTTATATAACACACGCGAGAAACGATCTTATTTAAAAAAATAAAGAATAACGTTAACCTGTATGTGTACGTATATTCAAAGTTCAAATCATCGAAAATTACACGCAATTAAAATTTCTTAAATATTTTTCTGTACAAATGTATCTTTTGGAAGTTGTTCCTAAAATAGTTATATTAATTGCATTATCCTCTACATTCACCTCGCATCCACGTTGTATCTTGTATATATCGCATACGTATATACAGTTGCGTTCGATATTTTCTTCATTCATGTTACATTTTCACGTTCTGCAATAAATCACGGAACATTATGAAGGTTTTTGTAAGATAACGTTACTTTCTTTCAAGTTTTCTTCTTGAAATATCGATTCGGAAACTTCAGAGCTAGATTTACTACGTGCAGGATATGAAACGTGATCTTTTTGAAGAAACGGCAGTAGTAACGGTCTGTTTAAAGTCGGACTTATTCTTAGATCTGTAACAAACAATCGACTATACTAATACGATAGTATATTCAGTAGTAGTAAATTAATATTTTAATAGGAATAGAAAGATACTACGAACGATCGTTTTAAAGGAAAAGAGAGTATTTAAAATAAATTCGTATTAAAATAAATAACAGCTTGTAGGAAGTATCGTATGTACTTGAAAGATATCGAATTTCTTCGCTTAAAATTGTTTCAGCTTGTCAAACGTATTTCTCCGCGTATATTTTTCCATCGAAATTTAGCAATTTCTAACGTTCATCGTCGGTAGATAGCGAATGTTTTAAATTAATTAATTAAAAAATTAATTAATTTAAAAAATAGGACTTGGACATTGTAAATATTTTCGCGTATTATGTGCATTCTATGTATTATCTGTACCATCAAATTCCGCGTAAAGACTAAAAGTTTAATTCTCACGATTAATTAAAGATGTATCATCGATATCTAATTGTTACGGTACGGAATAATTCTACGATCCAGAATTCGCAAAGTCACGACGCTGAGTGTTAATCTACGAATTAGCACCTCCAAGCCTGTCAAATCACCACCCTATACAATAGAATTCACTCCTAACGAACCAGTAGTTTACTCACGACACAGTCTACAATTTTGTAGTTTAAGTTGCTCTCTGCAGCACTTTGCGCCTGGGTGACACAACGATTATAATTTCTCGGCACGCTATAGGTAAACCTACTGAGAAATAGCTGATCATTTAAGTAGAACAGTTACCTAAGGGCGATGGTGTACGTGTATGCATGTGACCGATAACGATAACACTGCACCTATTACCCGCTGTGTTAACCCTGGGTAACTTATTCGCGAGAGCAGCGAACGTTCCGACTAATGAATTGTCAAACGATACAAAAGGGTGTTCTTCTCTGAACAATGAGAAGTTTTCGAACGTTTCCTGTCTCCGGCTGCCGAGACAAGGTTCACGAATCGATGAACGCGCGATTTGCTATCGCTAAATGCCGAGACAATACGAACGATTTATATCCCCGAACGAAACCTACATTCTCCGATCGACGGAGGAACAAATGATTTTTGCTTTGCGTCTGCTTGCAGACAAACGAATTATTCTCTCTGATCGCCGGGAGACGTTTACGAATGTAAAGCTCTATCCAGACTGACTACTCACCGATATTCGACTGCATAAACGTGATTGTCGAGATACGTCCAATGGAGAAGTTATAGGAGACTACGCTTGTCGGACTCGACCGAGCTCACAAGCCCCGAGCGAAAATCACCAAAACATGCACCCTGACTGGTTTTCACCGAACGCGAGAAAAATCCAGTCAGCGTGTTCGCTGGGCATCGCTCGTGTAGTACCGTGCGACAACGTTGGTTGAAGGGGGATGATCGATACTTGGACTTAGACGAACGTGAAACAATTAGGTAACGTTACGCGTCGCTAATAATTAATAATGCTGGCGTTTATGATACTCTCGGCTATTGAGAATGCGACGGTCATAGGAAACAAGGATCTGAAAATTCGAGATTTTATTCTTCGTGTTCTTCTAGACGGGGCAAGGAAAGACAGGAATACTTAAAAAAGTAATATATAAAAGTAACTTTATCAAGACCCTACATTTCAAAGCTAATCTTGAAACTGGACTCGTAACTGCATTTGTATCGTAAGCTCGATATAAATCGTTGCACTGGACGTAAATCCTGTCGTTTAAACTGCTTAAAATTATTCTCGCGGGGAGCGTATCCGATAACACTGTTCACTGAGAAATATCATCTGATTCATATTCTACGAAAAGACAGTCCATTCGGGACGTGCTTTACATCGACCAGATTTTAGAATCGTTTTTCTCCTCCTTCCATCCCTTTCTCCTCGAGAATGCACACGTATTCCAGATCCAGAATATTTCCTACCCTTAAAGGTATCTTATCGCTCACCTTTTTCTCCTATGAGCACAGGAATGTGCGAACACATACGCGTGTATACGAATAGAGATGCATACTTATTCGAAAGGGCTTGTCGCGAGCGTGATATCGAATTGCTTAGTCGTACGTGAAGCCAGACGGATGACGTACCGATCGCCCGAGGAAATTCAGATCGTCGTGTATCCATTCTGTCTACGAGATTTTCCGCGAACGAGACGGGAAACGTGTGCACGATCCAGCTTTCCTTCAGGAATTCGTAGATCGCGATCCAGAATCCAGAAGACGCGCGGCGAACGGGAGAACCGAAAAAAAAAAGAAAGAAAGAAAGAAAAAAAGAAAAAAGAAAATAAAAACGTGGAACACCGCGAGAAGAAGAGGATGGATTCGGGTGGATTCGCGTTACAAAATCCGTCTGTGAAATACCCACGGTTATTTCGCGGTGTATACCCTCAAGATACGATCTTATCGCGTGGCAAACGTAGCGACGGTAATCGCTGGATAAGTTTCTACCAGGAGCGGATTGTTTGCGAAGTGATAGTGTCAAGGACGCGGGTTGGAATCCGCTCGAGCGCCCAGGATCGTTGTTGCCGTGGCTTAGAGATAAAATGAGACGTAGATTAAACGTAACTCGGTATTCTGCCTGGATAATTACCGCTCAGAAACTGAAAATTGAGCTGCGCAACTTTTGAATGGATTATTTACCCTTGTCGTGTAATTACACGTCACGGTGTTAGATTATACTTGGCTGGATAGCAGAACTACGGGTGATTTGTTACGGCCTTTTAGACGACACCTTGTAATTAACGTTCGTACTACGCGTGTTTCATGGATACCGGTAAGCCATTAGTTTAATACTTTCGGCTTGTACGAGCCTTGGCTACGAAATCGTATTTTATCGGTAATCGTAATGGTCTTGAAATAATAAACGTGATTTGTATTTTACGTATATTTCTAGGTGGACGATAACACGTTAATAAGTGAAATATTTGTAGGGCTTTCAAGATCAAACCCTATCGCTTGAGGCGAGTAAACTGTTTAATAAGAGAATATAAGGTAAAATTACAAGGCTCGGACTAATATACGTCTTCGTACTAGCTCCGCTCTCTTTTTTCTTCTTTTTTCTTTTCTTTTTTTTTTACGCGTGGAAGAAACCTTCGTAGCACCCCACGTCCTCTGGCAGGAGGACGCGGAATAGTGCCGGATTACCAGTTCTGCCCTAGTCGCGTCTTATGTTAACTTACTTAAGATGATCTAACGTCATTTATCTAACCACGACACACGCCTCATACTTCCTTACCAACGCATACGACGAATTTCTGTAAGGTAAGACGAATATAGTGGCATACGTTTCGAAATCAACCGTTTTGAGGAGTTAACTGGTTCCTTAAAGTTAATAATCCTATTATTATCACACTTCCCTGTAAATTACTTCTATAGAATACAAACAACGCTAGTTTTTCAGTTTGATAACATTTTCTATATTCCTAAACCATCAACTTTTATTTATATTTCCGAAAATGTTTACTTGCAACGCTTTATAGACTTACCCTTGACACGATCCAAACGTTTATATATTCGCATTAGTGGTATAGTCGTTCAAGTTTCAACAGGGAAACACCGAAACACGAACAAAGTAAACAGTCGAGGAAGAGAATTAAAAAAATATTTTTCTTACTACTAACTTCAAAGCTTATCCGGATACTCGAGAGTAATAATAAGAAGAGCAACGAGTAACGTTGATCCTCCGTGTACATCTCTATTTCATGTTCGTATTACGATACGAATCTTTTTGATTTCGCAACATCAAACTCTGAACCAAACTGTTTCGCACAAATTATATCGCATTATAATTAGTTTATTATTAAAATATCGTTAGATATTATTATCGATGGCACGTGTGTGAAACGTACGTTTCTACATAATCATTCCCAAACGTTAGATCAGTAACTTTTACAACATTTTTCCTAGTTCAAATTTTTAATCGACAATGCAGTGAAACTTAGACAATGAGTTTCTGTAATATTATACTTCTGTCGTAAATCTTATTAGCCTTCGATATATTATACGCGTTACTAAAAATTTCTCCGCTTTTTCATAAAAATTGGTAATGTAAGATTAAACGGACGATATTAAGTCGAGAGAGATTCGAACTTTGAAGAAAAGACGTTTCGCATCTACCGAGCTGTACAGCCAGTAACGTACATACAACGAAAATAAGATAGCCCTAAAGCTTTAACGAAGCTAGGGAAGCGATTTAAGCTAAAATTTATTACAATTTATAAAATTGATAACGTTCTCCACGTACTTATAACCTGTTCCGTGTATAGGAGGTATATTTTAAACGGTATTCCGGTCAATGTCCTCGGCAAGGGGAGGTTTACACGTGTCCTATGATCGGTCGATTCACAAAGACGAATGTACTTAGAACGGAAACTTTCGCTCTATCGTTGGTGCGTGGTCGGTATTGCCTCTTCATAATTGATCAACCGATCGATATGCGTTGCTGTTTTGTTTTCAGGGCTCGAAGCTGAGTTATACTACGTCAGGGAAGGAGTGGTTAATACGTATGCGATGAATTTCGTTGTGCCTGTGCCTGCACACATCGCGGATCTCGAATTCTCTTGGCAGAGTCTTGCCGGACATACAGTATGTATATCGATAATAATTATATCGATGGATTGTATCGATGTATTACGTTTGCATGAATCTTTGAACGAATGCATGAAATCGTATCTGAAAGTTGACATAGACTAGTATTGGTTTTACGAACAAGATTCGCAATGCGGATAATAATGTGATGCCATTCTCAAGATAAATAAAATATCTCCGCACCGTAATTTCTTACGTCGAGAGAATTGCGGTTATTACTCTTTTAAAATTACAAGGTCGCTTCATCGAGAGTAGGCTGCTGATTTTTATGCGCTTATGCGAAGATTTAAAGATGCAAAAATATAAAAATATCCGAGGTATAATATTTGTTTTATCATTTACTAGGTAAAGTAATTCCTTATTAAAATTCATTCCTTTAATCATATTGATCAACGTTCACGGTCTAAGCAGACGTAGCGAACGCAAAGTATATAACAATTACTAACAAATTATTTAGAACAGTTTTTATTATCTGAAAACTGTTCTATTTATATTACTTGGATATATAGCAACCGTTTTTAATACTTTTATTTTTCTAGATGTTTATTGCGTATTAAAAGCGTCTACTAATGTAGCACGATGGCGAATAGACGTAGGTTACAATCATTGTTTATCTCTTAAGCTACGTATATAAAATTCTCTCTTTCTCTCCGTGCTTTTCGTTCCAAATGTACCGGACTAAATTTTCGTTAGTCCAAAGGTAACTAGGATATTTAGGTGTGTCCAGAGTGTAGACTTGGACAGTTCGCCTCATTCGTTTCAACGCACGACCCTTTCTCTCGTATCCCGTTTCTCATCCACTTCCTCTCGCGCACTCGTGCTTTATCTCGGTTCTCTTGCTTTATTCGCTAAAAGAGATCCATCCATTGTGGGCGCAGGTTATAACTGCCTTTCAGGATACGACTAGAGACACGCATAACGGTACACGTAGCCCGGCACAGCCGAGGAAAATGCTCTCGCACCGGCCATTAGCGAGGTGCAACAATGCGGAACAAAGTAAACACGTGACTCGGTCGAAATGGTAACTCGCGGCATGCTCGTTTACGTTCCCGGGACCGGTAGTAACGGTTCGTCACGATGGTTCACAGAGGGGTGAGGCAAAGGGGTGAGTTTGTCGAGTGGAGGGGCTACACGAGGGCTGTATCAATACTCTATCAATATGAAATACAAACAGGCAGTATTCGAGGGAAGTGGGAGAAAGGGTGGCTGATACAAACCGTGCGGTTCAGTTTTGCATTCCCTTCGGTCACCAAGGAAACCGAACGCGCCGTCGAAACCCTCTGAAACCCTCTGAAACGAACAGCATCGAGGAAAACGCGGAAAGTCGTGCGCTCTCCCTTTCCACCTTCCACCTTCCTCCTCCTCCTCTCATCTCCTCTCCTCTCGTTCCTTGCTTTCTTACCCCCTGTGTCGTGGAACGCTAAACGTCAAGGAAATCGGGCCTACGCTACGTGCTTATCGTTACGCGGTTCGGTTCTCGTGAATTCCGTATTAATTTCTGACGAGGGGTTGCTCCACTTTATTGCCGGACGTAATTGTTGGTTTAGCGTCTTGAATGTCGAAGACGGGTTGGCAGCCCTTATTAATGGTAATTGATCAGGATGTTGTTTAACCGCGCGGAGTTGCGTGTTTCATGAACGAGGCAATTATACGAACGATAGGAATCGTATAATCGTTAGACGATTATCGCCTCGTTGATGACGCCTTTGCCGGTGTTTACCTGGCAATTTTAATTTCAAACATTGTGTTTTAACAAGCGGACTGGTGTAATGGCAAGCTTCGGTTTAAATTAAATTATTCTTTCGTCAGGCAAGTAACGAAATATAGCTTAGTTTATGAAACGAGTTGAAGAGCGAAGTGCATAAGCGATTTTAAAGTAGCGATATTACAAATTGTTTTCGATTTACCTATAAATTATGTTGATTAAATTACTTGGTAACTTGCAATTAGACAAAGTTTTCACGATGCTAACAAAAATAATTTCTATTAATTAACGTCCATGCTAATGTTAATACTTCAACGAATTCTTTTCGACAAATAACTGCCTATAGAGTGGAGACCGTTGAATATAGATAATACGAAGTTTTTAATGAAATCTGATCCTATATATTTCGGAGGACGATATTCTGAGTAACTTTTCCCTATACGTGCCACTATCGCCTGGCTTTAATTTTCGAGATATTTCAAGTTCGGCTTTAAATTTGGCCCAAGTAAATTCGGTCCAGATAGTGAATAAAAAAATAACATTTATATGAAACTTTATAATATATTATTTTTCGTTAATTGGAAACATTTCAGTCATAATATCGTCGAAATAAAAATTCAGCGATACACCCGGCATGACGCTGCTCTTTATTTATTACGTCAACGAAAGGGGTACATACACGAATGCACGGTTTCGACACGCTTTATTGTCGCTGCGAGAACACCGCGACGACCCGTCTTACCCCGTGGGAGCATTTTCCATCCCTTCGTCCTGTTATCTCTCGGATTTGCCAGTAACTCGGTTAACCACAAAATCTCGCCATTCTCACGGTCGCGAAAGCGCCGTTTCGGCTTATCTTCTTTGCCCGAAGACAGTTCCTACGTCCCTTCGGCCGAAACTATGAATCCAAATAAAGAAAAATTGGAATTAGCCTTATGGACCCATTTCCGTAATAGACGAACCTTGTTCCGCTGGAACTTTCTAAAAAGTTATTTCTAATGAAAAATCAACCTTCGTTCGAGCGATTTTATCATTTCAATTTGATCAAAGCCACGAAAAACATGAAAATTCTGTTGGCTAGTAAAATATGTAACTATTAAAAAATGACGAAATGTTAATGATCAATCGATCATAATGTTATATCATTTAACATTAATATATATATATATATATTTTAATGAATTAAGAACGCCTGCATGTACATTCAAGTTTATTATATAATTTGTTATTTAATTATCTTTATTTACGCGATATCATTTTATTTATGCTCGCTAAAGTTTGGTAACGTATACTTTCAATATGGTAATACGAAATTGGATCGTAAAAACGATTCTTATCAATTGTTTTTCAAAAAGACTGTTCGAACGTTCTACTTTGTTCCATTTTTTCTGAATAACAGTTGGATCCAAAGCGAGAATATCGCATCTCTCTGAAGTAAGCTAAAAGCGTCGCTTTTGTGCAAAAATAAGTGAAATAGAAAACAGGGGCAGCGAAAGACTAGTAAGCGGCCACGAGCGATAATTTACATTGGAATTGGTCGGCACGACGCGACGGAACGGGAAATGCGATGGAATCCAAAATGCGATCGCAGAAAATTGCTCGCTCGATGAAGCGAAACTCGTTCGATCAACGACGGAAACGTTACATTCCAGTCGAGATTTTGTAGCACGATCCAAACTTATCTCGACGCTGCACCGTGTTCATGGAAAATTGACCAATCTCGATTACACGTAACTCGGTCGTAGCATTTATGGTTGCTTGAGTTTCATTTCGTGTAACCTCTTCGTCCGTAACAGGATTCCAGTAGGAATTCGGAGAAAATTTCTGTCGCGGTTTGCCCGATCCGACTCGTCGCGTTATATCGAGTCTCGTTTATCTCTGTTCTGCGATCAAACGAAAAGTCTCCGGGATTGCGCATCGTCTAATCTGATCCGATCTGGACCAGAAAGTTCGATCGCGCCCTCGTGACTCACGACACTTTGTTTCGTTTATCTTGCGAACGATCAACCCTGATGCAAGCGCCCTGCGATTCAGTGGCTGAATCGGCTCGTCGGTTCGCCGATCTTTATCCGACATCATCGTTAAATGTATTCCTTGTCCGTTTATCGTGGTTTCACCGTCGAAAACGCGATTAATAACAAGGCCTCGTTTACCGCCGACATTTGATTTCATGCAGATGAAATGGAGATTCCTTCTAAATTGTTTCTCGGTTCAGATTGTACCTTTCAGAACCGGTCAACTTGCAAAAAATTGTTCTCGTCGCAGATTTTAATGAGTTCTTCGACTCCTTGAAATGTTTATGTTAAATATTTACCACGATGTTTTTAAAAAATGTTTATTATTATATTCGTACGTATATATAAACTTATATTTATTGTTTTCGTTGTAATCGTTATTTCGTTCAAATATAATATTTAAACGTAAAATTCATATTTTATATATTTGCCGTTGATCGGTATGCATAATCGTCAATATTTCAGAACGGATGGTAGGTGATTCCACGGAGATAGGATTCCACGGAAAAGATATGTTGGAAGAAGATAATAAAATTTTTTCATTTCGGACGCAATTTTCGAGTAAATGGAGGTTGAAAGTGTGAATTATCCGTCGAGTATATACGAGTGCGTGCACGTACACTCATTGTCCGCTATGTAACTGCCTACAGAACGCGTTCCATATGGATCATCGACGCGTCGACGACTCCTATTTCAAACTCTATTTTCTCAAAAACGAAGCCTCGAATGAACAAATTGTGTTCTTCTTTTTACAATTTATTTTTGTTTGTAGAATCGAACCGTTGCCGTATCATACCATCTGTTATCAAACGGATGGGCTACATACAGCGTGTCCGATTCAACTGAAAAACTTCAAATATCTTGAAAAATATGAATAGTAGGAAAAAATATCAAGGGTGTGAAATATTTTACCGTTGTATGATATTACAAACTCGTATCTTTCTTATCATCCGCTATCCAGATACGAACTTTTAAACGACGTTGTTTCTAAGTACAGTAAGAATTTTAATTCTAGGCAATGCATTTTTATAAAATGTGGAAACTTACTAATTTTTATTAAGAATAGTGAACGATTCTTGGGTACGAGTGAAATATATAATTATTCTATAGTAAATTCGCTTTAAGAATGAAACATTTGTCGTTAGTAATTGCTGCAAAGAGTGCTCTTCTTCCTCGTAGCTATCAAATCCAAACATAATCCGTAACGTGTGTATAGGTGAACGTTTCTTTTGAGAACGCAATTCAACGATAAATAAAGCAACGACAAACAGGATGACAATTTTTTAAATCCCTTATTAATATCTGTATGAAGGTGTAAAACGTCTTTAGCGCTATTTAACGTGTGTAGGATAATGTAGGATAATGTAGATATACGTGAAAGTCGTAAATAGATGTAAGCAATTATAAAAGTCTTACGATTTGAAGGAAAGAAACGAAGAGGAAGAAAGTCTTGCACGGGAAAGTCAGAACGGAAGCGTGCGTAGAGCGATCGGGAGTGAAACAAATAAAAGAGAGGGTCTAAATTTCCAACGATAGCACTCTCGATTAAGCTGCAGATTCCTGAAACAGCGAATCAAATTGTCCGTCTCCTTCTATTTCGTCCCTTTCTTTCTGCCCTCGACGTTCTTTTCTTCTTTTTGTTTTCAATTCAACGAGGCGAACGAAAAGAAAGTTATTGGTCGGCATGGACGGGGCTATAGACTGGAACGAAGTTTCTCATCGGAGTGGGATGGCGCACGCGGAATTGGGGATGATTTGTGAATCATCCACTTGTTAGGCGAAAGTTCGTCGCTACTTTCTCCCCCGAGCTAGGACTTTGGACGGCAAGTGGGGTTCGCTACTCGTACCGTCAGGACGTTTCGCTGCAAAATTATGGCGAGTTATTCTCTTTCCTTCTTCCTTCCCCACTCGTCTAGCGTTCTTTTTACGAATTCCGAATATCTTTCCACCCTTTCATATTTTTTGCTTCGTTTTTCTCCTATAGCGGAATTTCTTTCCCCCTTATCTACGATATCTTTTCTCGTTCCTTTGTTTTTATTTCAACGTGAAATTATTAATGCCCTTTGTACTGTACTCGTTGGTCGTGGCCGTTGCCGTCGTTCTGGTCCTCGTCTTCCGTCTCACCCTAGGATCGAATAGCAGGGCGGGATGAACGTAGGGAGAGTTCGGCGTGACCACCCCAGGGCGACAATTACTTGTAATACCGTCGGTCTCCTGGGACCGATGGGAACTCGATGGGGCGTACTTTCGGCCGAAAAAAGGATATTACTGTAGTCTAGATCGACTCGACTCCACTCCATTGTCCGGAAGGGCTCGACCTGTCGCCCCTTGTCTTGTCGTATCGTTCTTTGACGTAGTCGATGACCCACCAGAAACCATCGTCGATTTCGGTGCTCGTTTTACTATGAGTGTAATATTTATAGACGCGTAAAATTCATTGATAACGAATTAATGTAACTCATTGTTCAGAATGTTGATCTTGACAACGTATTTCAAAGTCGTTCGGTGAAATCGGTGAGCTCGTCCGCTTTGTAAACGATTGTCTTAATTTCTAATTGTCAAAGCGTAAAGATCGATCAACGTTAATCGCAATACAGATTATTCGAGCATTTATCTCGTTCGATATCGCGAACTAATCGTTAACGAAGGAGATATGTACGAGCAAACGAGAATATATGTTCAGAAAATTCTGTAGTCCGATATGACCTTCCAATTTCTTTTATTTTTTTTTCTTTTTTTTTTTTCTCTCGAATAACGTTACCCATCGCTGATAGTATTATCTTCATTAAACCGCTTCGTAAATTGGTAAATGTAAAAGACAAAGTGACGTTACGAGCGATTTAATCGAACACGTTCCACGTCGTTTCGCGATTAATTAAATGAACGAGACAAGCGGAACGTTAATACCCCGGCAGGTCGCGTCCCGCCAATATTTCTAAGTATATCTAATAAATTCTCGAACGAGAGAATTATCTAGCTCTCGTAATTCATCGTCTATTTCTGATCGTGTAGCTTGTCACCGATAGAGAGCACCCGCCCCTCGATCGAAAATAACAGCGTTTCAAATCAAATTATCCGGAACTGGCAGGGTCCCTGCTGTTCCAACAAACTCCATATAAAGTCCACTCGAATCCTCGTTATCAGACGAACGTCCATTTTTCATTTTAATCACTACCTCCCATGTAGCTGGCTCGCTTATGCGAGCGACCGCTAATTAATTAAATTGAAACCGCAAACAATTTATTACGTCACGCGATAGGTATTCACGGAAACGTGGCCGCACGTGCGCGTACATACAGCCGCTTGTTAGATCCGCACGAATCGTCGTGTTTCTCGCTGGCGCAGCGCGGCGCGCACGGCGCGGCACGACACGAACGAGACTACTCGTCTTAGAAACACAACGATGACAGCAATTTCCAATTAATTGCAAATTCACTGAGCTCACGGCCGGCGACGCGATATGATTAATGTCCGCTCGGCTGTTAATCCAAAGACCGACCGCACCCTTTCCTCCGCCCCCCTTTCAACCCCTTCTTGCCACCCTCTCTTGCGCTTGGCGCTGCCTCGCGCCGCCTCGCGCCGCCTCACGCCGCCTCACGCCGCCACACAGCGTCCCACGTTGCCTCGCGCCACGGAGCGCCGCTTCCGTGTGGTAAGTCCTGTGGGATAACAACCTCGCGTTTCGGATAACAGGGAATATCACCCACGGGGACACCCGATACCAATGGTCTACACGCCGCCTGGCTCATGACAAACGCACCCACTGCGGATTATACGACATAATCGCTCGAAACCCGACCATCGAACGCGACGGCCGGACCAACGATGAACGGTTGAACGAACGCGGCACATTGTAATTTCCGTGGCACAGTTGAGCAACTTCCGTTGATCTGATACCAGATTGATCGATCTGGAACGACTATTCTATACTATATGTAGTAGTATAAACGAATGCTCGTTAAGAAAGTCATTAAGACGGGAAAAATGTAATTCGATTCAATTTGTTATCTTTTATACGATTGGTTGACACAGCTTCTGTCATTAGCCAATATTCGCAATAATACAATTCCCGTGTATTTCTCTACGCTGAATTTCAATCGGTAATTGAATTTTTACAATATGTAATACATATAATACGTAAGGCGAATCAGACGAGCTGTTGCGACGTTGAATCATAAACGTCTTGTCGAATGCCTCAACGGTATGTTGTTCGAGTCAAATATTTCAGTAAGTCGTCGATCTATAATTATTAATGTATACGATATTACACGAGTTAGAAAAACTTGTGCAGCAGAGCGTAAACATAGAACATAAAAGTAGCATTAAAAATATCATTAAAAATATCGTTAAAACCGTATTAAATCCATATGATGGCGTTAAGGATACGCTATCACGCTGTGGACGGAGAAAGAACGAAGCTAAATGTGCAGAGCATTGCAAAGTGGAAGGAAAAAGAAGACGTTAGAAGCAAGGCACGATTGCCAATTCTTAACGAATAGTTTGTTCGGTAAGTGCTTCCTCTGATCCAACGTTACCAAACTGAACTCGATACCAAAGTGAGGGTGGCTGCAGAGGTTGAACGACCCGACGCGACCACACGACAAAGTATAACGATATTTCAAACTGGATGAAAGCGGTGTTCCAAGCAAACCGGTGCCGAGCGAATCGCCGTGGAAGAGTTACGCGATTCGAGTAACTTTCGATTTCGCGGGTGTTCAACGCACGTGCCGTTACCACGCGCGATATCGTCGTACTTCTTAACTTTTCGTGTACTCTGCAAAGTTGCGAAACTTAAACGCCCGCTCGACAAGACCTTAAGACTCGAACGTGGGCCGCGTTTAAACTGGAAATTTTGTGTATACTGTATAATGCGATCTTATTATGTTAAGGTATACGGTAGGCTAGGACCGGTCCTAGAGGGTGAATGTATAATGCAGTCGCTGATCGGAAGCTTCATAGACCGATTCCCGATCCCGAAGCAGATGGGAAACGACGGCTGCAGCGTAGTATCCGCTCGTGCAATCGACAATAACAACGATCCACTTGCTTTCCCGGTCTGTTTGCACTCTATATACTACATCGGAGGGAAAAATCGAAGATCGCTGTCATTTCCATGCATATCCAGCAGAATTTGTTATTTCGAGTGACGAACGTGGATTGAAATTACTCCAAGTTGAAACAGATTCGCTTACCATAACTGCGCCAATTAAAGCAATATTTTCTCTCATCTTATACTCTCCATACTACGCTAATTTCGATCGTTTTACAATCAGAAATGTTTCGAAAGCTCTTTCTTCCTTTATCGATTCCGTATCGAACTTTGATTTTGCAGTTTAGTAATAATTCACGATTTTCTAACGCGTAACGATACTTCAAATAACATTATCTTTCTTCGAGTACATTTACATTGGGATTCGTTAGCATCTTGACAAGTTAGATTGCATTGCGAGCGAGTAAAGATAAAGTTGATAATATTGCATCGTCTATTAGTCTTGTGTTATGAAAATTGTCCTTTTATTGGATTTTGCGACTAGACATATATTTTTCCACTCTGTTCGTAATTCAAAGATACATCGTATGTCATAATGTGAAAATATTGAAAGACATTCGAATACCGAAGATATAAAAGTATCGTTTATCTTAGCAATTATACCTTCGGCTAGGAATAACAGGACTTTTTAGCTTATTCTTCCTCTTCGTTCCATTTTATGTTAAATTAAACCTTTTAATCGGAAAGTTCATCGATCCATTATGTTTGTCGAATATTACGAAGAAAATATCGCGTGTAATAAGCCATGTCGGATCAACTATATATCGTACAAACTGCCTCAGTCTAAACGCTTGAAAATATTTTACTTTTAATGATTCCGCAAAATATTCAAGATATGCTGAAAATGGTTTCGAAAGCGAAATATCATGGTAGAAAAGATGTTCAAGGTCATTTTCTCCCGATTTTTCCACAGCTTATGCGTATCTCTTTCCATCGCATCTTGTAGCGGTAGGTAATTTGATCGGTAATTTACGACAAATTGCGAAAGATTTCTTCGTAAGATTCGATCTTCTTTTTCTTATTTTTCTTATGAAACGTTAAATCGTACCGTACTGAAAGGATTGCTACTGTTTAGCTAACTAATTTCTGTATCTTCGATCAACGTGTATTTTATTTTTAATTTAGAAAAATAACGCAAGAAACTGAATAACGTAAAAGTGTTCGTTGGTCTGTGAAAAGAGTACAAAACGTTGTACAACTTGTATCGACGTGTAAAACTCCTGTATTTGAGAAACGAATTAAGTCCTCGAGGAAGAAAAATTCCGTAAGTCGATTTGTCGTTTCGGTGCAAGTTGAGCTCTTCGCTCGCGCCGAGTATTATTAACCATGCGATAAAATTCAAATACCGCTTGAACTTGAAGCGAGGCGAAGAAAGGAGGTTTAAACACGGTCCGCGAGAATCGTAGACGAAAGGTTAAAATGAATTTCACAGGGAAATTGCTGACTGGCTGGTCTCGTGGAATAAGTTGAAGCCACATTTTTGAACTCGCTCTCACCCATGGAAACTTGGTCTTTTTCCCGCGCCTGCGCTACTAATAGCTTCATCGCCAGGTACGTGGCGTTGACGTTTTAATAATTTCATTCGTCGCGTCAAGAGCCCCATTTCCAGGGGCCTTGACGAGGCCTCTTCTCCGAGGCACCGAATCCGCTCGCGCTTACGCTCACTCTCGTTTCTTCTTTCTTCCCCCTGCGCCCCTCTTTCTCTCGCGAGTATATTCAATTTCAAGTTGCGGAATTGCGTGCACCCCGCGCGCTCGCGCGTCTGGAACGCCAAGATTTAATTCCCAGCCGATTCTTCGAAGAGCTCGTTAATTCCGACGAGGATAAGGACCGATGGCGAAGAAGAGAGACTCGCGAAACATCGGCTACACCTCAAGAGTTTGTAATTCAGTCGTGTGACAAGGTCGACGAATAAACAAGCGAAGATGAATAAATGCTCTGGTGGCGGAAATACCCTTCGGTGAAGCTCATTACCGTCGAGACGCTGATAGAAAACGAAGTGGATATTTGCGAAACGTTAATCGTTCTTCGCTAAGTAGACCGTCGTTTACACCAAAGAATAAATCCCAGATTCTTGTTCTGTTTCACTTTTCCCTTTCTCTTATGCCTTCCTTTCTTTGACTTTTTTTCTTCTTCTTATTTCCTCCGATGCTTCTGAAACGTTACTTGGACGTTTTGCATTCATTTTATTGTCCACAACGATGAAGCTCGTAATTAAGGTAGCAAATTCAAGAGCAGCCATAGTTTACGTATTACGTGTAATTTGAAGTTTAATCAAACCGTTTTCATTTTTTAATAAAGTCAGTATAATTAAAGTAATACGTTACATTAAAATTACGTTTGATTATATGAAAATCGTTAAGGTTGTAGTATCGATACAATATATCTGTTACGACCTTTCGCGGAGAGATGCGGTCGCGAGGAAAACGCATCAGCGAGAGGCGTAAATTCTCGCTACGATTCGGCTAATCGACGCCGCGAAATAGTCGTTCCCCTTGTTTCGATTAAGATAACAGAGGTGGTTCAATGAATGCAACTATAGTATACAGTTATATAATATATATATTTCCACCAGATTACAACACTTACAGCGTAGACCGAAATTATTTGACTTCGTCGTGTCGGAAGGTACAATGATTGACCCGAGGGTTGATAGAGTTGGCGCGTTGAATGCCGAGAACTTCTTAGAATAGTAGACTTGACTGCCCGATGAGCGAAAGAACCGTGGAGTTGATTGTCCGAGGTGTGTAAGAGCAGTGATAGACCCATCTCGTACTATTTAGGAGGAAAGCTCGATGTGGGTGTACCCTTTTTGAACTAAGAACGCGGATTCGTTGTTCACGCTTTTCGGTAGAAAAGCGAGGGTAACGATCCGCGATGCCCATTGGTTATAGCCAATGTTAATAAACGAAATACGAGGAGAAAGTCTCCTGGAGATGTGGCTCATGGGTGTCCTTGTTCCTGGGAAAAACCAGCTGTTTCGCGGGGCACATCTGCTTTCTCCGTAATTAGCAAGAGCGTGCAACAAACCCAAGGACCGCTCAAAGGACCATCCATAAACCGAAAATACTTACGTGAATAGAAGTTAAGTTAAAAAGATTCGGTTTATGGTGGTTCCTTGGGTTTATTGCGGGTCAGTGTAGTAGGGGTAGGCCTTGGCGGCCAGACCGAGAGGGACGTCGCACGGACCATCTCGCGCGACGTAACAATATCGACAATTGATTAAAGTAGCGTATCTTCGTGAGGTTGCGACACATAAACTTACTAATTTATAATTTCTTACTAATTTCTTCGAAAGTTACGGATAAAGTGCTGTCGAAGAAATATTCAAAGTACATGGAGTAACTAGAGAATTTTTTAAACCGGATTACTTCGTGATGTTTACAAATCTCAATTCTGCTACAGGCATTGCAGCGCATTAACTTTCGCAAACAAATTTTATCGTGTCATATATCATTGTACGAGACGGACTTGCAACGATAATAAAGAATGAAATCGTCGTCAAATTTTTTATAGTTAATTTCTGAAACTTAATTAGGTCGTATTAGAAATAAACAAGATCTCTAAGTCCAGATACTCGGACTTAGCATCTGAGACAGCGCGACATATTTTTGTATTTGTCGCTTTTTATGAGAATGAATGATTTAAATATCGTATCGTCTGTTGTACGACAATACGAACGTTGTTAATTTTATTAATATTACGCCGTAACAAAAAAATTTAATCGTACAACATTTGATTCTTAATGAGAAAGATATCCTGCTCGTTTCTTAAATTCGTTCAGATCTTCTTTTTATCTTCTAATAATCTGCTACAATTAATATTAATAATCGTGCGACATCACGACGATCTTGTCCTTGCAGAGTATTTGATAAATTCTCTTAGCTCTTACCTCTCAATTCCGGCAGGAGTAGTTCTTATAAATTTCTAATTTTTCAATTTCCGTTGAAAGCTTATTTTACACCGACTGACTTGTCTTAAAGGAGTCTCAAAAATATTGCTTATCGCGTTAACCTCTTTCTGAATGTACGGAAAAGAGCCAGTCACTCGACAGTTTTCACAATTGAATTGAAGCGTCATTCACCACCTACTATGAAAGGATGATTAATTTACCCTTCAAAAGATGCTTTAAACAAGCAGATAGCCATAAATTCATTCACTTTTAAGAAAACAAACGTGTTTCTACCGACATTATTCAACGTTTCGAAGCTCTCAGGAAATAGAATAGACTTTCCACAGTGAGAAATATACAAATACAATTTGCAATTGTAAGACGCGTCGACTCGCCCAGCGAATCTTCCAGAGAATATCGCAGAATTATTTTCTGCTACGTTTGTTGCCGAGCCAGACTTTGTTTTACCAGATAGGCTTCGTTGTCGTCAACCGTGCTTGCACCGTAGCGTAGGTCGGGCTACGCAACGTGTACGATGTATCCATATTTCCTACACCACCTTTGTAGATAATAAAAAGGCAAAAGGAAGAACGAAGCGAGTAAAGTGGCCATTGAATTGTACGAGATAATCGAAATTATTTGTTTTACGATTCGAATAAACCGTATAGTTAACTCCCGTTCATCCCATCCCCCTTGTTCTCGATACAACGAAATATGTCTCTTCGTGACATTCAAATCGATGATAAAAATAATAAAAGGATACAAACAACGAAAAGGTAAATAATTCAATGTGCAAGTTCTTTTATTTTGAAAATAAAGGAAATAAGTACGTCCGATAATTTCAGTGAAATTGTACAGTTTTGTCTCGAAATGAGCAACACGTTCGGGATCGGATATACGGCATAGAGAACGCGTCAGAATCGCTAATACCAGAGTGAGAAAACGTTATACACTCTTCATTCTACTTTTACCAAACGACGACACTGCTCGTTCGACCGTAAAAATTTATGGCTTTTCAATTTCACGGACCTTTCACTCGTTCTGTCGGCAAGTTCAAACGAAGAAGAGGGGATGGCGAGTTGCTTATTTCCTGGCAAAACTGTATACGCGCATTCCCTTTTTGTTTACATTACATTGTTTGTAATTAAAAAATTTTTTTTTTAATTTAAAAATAAGTAGTAACAAGTACGAGTACGTATGAGGATTCACGCGAGTTATAGAAAGAAAATATTCTTATTTATATGCTTGTTTTTACCTAGTTTTATAGGAAGATATATTGCCAATTTACAAAACAACGCTCGTTTAACAATTATACCCTTTTGTAAGTTTCTTCGAAACTTGGTCAACGTATCAGATATTTTTCAAAAATGTACAATTATGTCACGCGAAAATTGCCTAATTTAACGATACAGTGACGGTTAACGTAGGAGAAACAAGAAAAATGTATCTATACTGCTTGTCTTCCTACCGAAATCCTCAAATGATAAGGCAATGTGTACTTGATACCGCTTTCTTACGTTTATTACACATTACGTGCGTTAGATAGGCATAGGGGACGGATAAGGATTAACTGATCGTAGGATAATTTATACGAATCGAGTCGTGATATTTGGTCCCGGCGTAAGCTGTAGGGAAAAGCAATGGAACTAGAAAGGGGATAAAAGCGGTGTCCATTCACGGATCGAGCGCGGAGAAAAATCTATTGTCGTTGCTTTCCATTCCACCTTCTTTGCGAATTTCTTCCGTGCTAGGGGATCTAACGTTGAAGTTCCCTATAGAAAACTCTCGGATTCCATCATTAATTTTCTCGAAGGTGTAGTAGAGGAAGAAGAAGAACAGGAGAGGGGAACAGGTTGGTGGATGAGTGGAGTTATAGTGAAGATAGCAACGCCGGTGATGGTGGCATTGAGCGATCATCTCATCTCGGCGTAGAAAGTTAGATGAGGAAATTTGTCGTTGCGATAGGTTCACTCATAGTTGGCAAACTCTGGAAAAGGCCGGGGTCCGCATCACTGCTTTCTACGCTTCTAACCATATCCACGATGGCCTTTGTAATTTTCTGAACAGATTCCATGTCCGAAAATGTCTCCGAATTATCGATGACTAATACAAAATATTTCAACCGAAAACGGTAAAAACGATACAAGACACGATTTCACATTATCACTATGATTTACAAGAATTATCCGATATAACGAAAGAAATGAACGATAGAAGTCAGATGCAAACGATTAGGACAACGAATATCGATAAAACGATATAGATAGAAACAATGAACGGTAGAATCTCGATGCCTGTTTATATCGATTTGTATCAAATAAATGGCATCGTTAACGAATCGGTGGACGTCGCTGATCTCGATAGTGCTCCTAGGATCTTGAGCATCATGCACAATCCGAGAAACGACAAGTTAACGAAATAATAGTACGATGAACGTTGGGACTAGGCCCAAGGAGAAGAAGACTCCGTGTACGGGAATTCCTAGTGAGCTGTGTCATTGATTTACAGCGCGTCTATTGCTTTTGAAACCACAAACGCCGTATCGTAACAGTTCGTGGAACCCGCGACAGTACAAGATTTACGTATACCCTAAACTCTAAATCTTAATTTCACATACATACGTCTTGCATATACGTATATCTGAAAATATGTAATTCGTGCATGTATTTACATAGTCAATTAATTATCCATTATACTAATGGACTTCGATATTCGGTCGAGCCATCAACACCTACTAGATATTTGCTTTATTCATTACTATTTGTATATAACACCCACACACACACACACAATATACACGTAAGAGTTTTTTTACGACAGATGTTCAAATACTTTTGCGAGCCACGGTAGAAAATAAATGCTCTGCCATTGAGAATTATTGCTTTATACCGACAAATATCATGAGTGAAGTTTAAACCGTGCTGTCCCGAAGAAGTTCGCAAATACTGCTCTATCGACTATGTGGTACTTACTGTGCAGCCATCGGGAACCCCGGTACATTTGAGAACTGTCGACGAGATTGAATTATTACAGGAACTGGGAATCGTAGAACAGGACGTGTTATACCAATTGTGGTTGCCGTGTCGGCATGTTCGATTGGACGGCGCGGCGCTTGCGTCGTTGTGTGTCGGGTGTCAGACTCAGAATCGCGAGCGTAATTACATAGTCGTTCCGATTTCGACATCCTGCCGAGCTGTCTTCGAAGCGTCACGAAACGATGACACGCGTGTTGGGGCTCGGCTGCTCCACCGAGAAGAAGCACCACCGCTAGACCGCGAATATTTATGTAAATCCATACCTCTGTGAATCTAATTTAAGAGATGGCACGTAGCTAGAAAATTGTTTTATCTATCAGATATCGTAAGAAAAGTCTCTCTTGTCTGTTAGATATCGTAAGTAGCCCGGATATTTTATACATATATTTTTTAATATTTCTGTATGTACTCGTTTTGCTACAGAACCATACTATACTTTGAATATTTGACGTATTTTTATATATCTTCTCATAGATATTTTTATTATGTGCATTCTGTGTATGTTTGCACCTTCGAATTTCCCAAAATATAAGTGCATAAAAATGCGCAGTCCAACCATCGTCCAACCGTCAGAGACACCGAAGCGATGCGCTAGAAAAATCGAGATCAGACGGTCGTTTGTCAAACTAAGAATTAGGGACATCTGTCCGCTCTGGAGCCACGCCAAATTGAGCACCCACCTTCCAACATTGACGCGTCCTTCGATACCAGCATGATATTGCCTTCGTGTCGTCTGTCGTCGGTGATTAACGAGGGATCCTCTTTTTCTTGCCCGCGTGATCGAAGATCGAAGACCTTGGAAGGCTTTAAAATCAGTTTCTCATTAATAAAGGTCGACAATAAGGGGTTAAGTAGTCACGACTACTCACCGAGAGTCGTTTCTTCTATTTTGAGCGAAACGTGTCGAAGCCAGCGAAAGTTTGATTAATTATGAAAACTTAATTGGTTACAGCGATGGAGTAATGGTCTAGATTAATGTGAAACGACGCGAACATGTTAAAGTGGTAGCAATTGATTTTTCGTGGAAGAGAAACGAATTCCCTTTTTCCATTCCCCTTCTCCAGATTCGTTTCGTTATGGATAATACATCTTATTACAAATACGTTTTAATTATTTTGGTTATTAAACGTAATTGGTCATTAAGTTCAACGGTGGAACGAAGAGCTTTTATTTCGTTAAAAACCTAGATTCTTTTGGAATCATTTCGATGGTAAGTATATCGTATGACGTGAACTTTTATTAATATTCTATGCCGATGAAGTATGTTAAGCCTCGAAGGTGTACTTTGATTAGGTAATAGCACATCGAACGGACCGTTGAATAACCAAAGATTGAACACAAGAGGTTAGTGGATAACAATTTGTCGTATGCACTAATTATAAAACTGTTCCCTTTTGGTAAACACAAACATGAGATCGATATTATTTTTAAATTTTGCAACGTATCTATATGTATATGCGCAATATTTTGTCTTTGTTATACCCATAAGTGGAAATAGGCACGAGGAACGTGTGATCTGCATAGCTCGGAACAACGTATCGAGCGTATTAGTTTAGTACCTTTATTATTTGTCAGAGTATTTTATTTCGTCCGTTAGTTGCAATATTTCTCGCCATTAATTTCTCAGCATATTATTCTTACACTTACCTTTGAAACAACTTATTTTCCCATTAGATGTAATAACAAAGGGGAACCACTGAACATAAAAGGGCAGAGTTAAAATAACTAGGAAATCCTGACGATTTAAATGTGTTTTTATTGCCTTATACTTAACCTACAGCTAATAAATCTAATAAAACAACATACCAATAAAAAGCTAACAAACTTTTACGAAGCCTGAATACGCGTGGATGATGTGCGACAGAATTTGATTATATGGAATAATTTCTACGTGTAGAGTATGCGTCCTGCAATATTTTTCAAAACTTTAACCGTACTTTCGGAAATTACACGGTATCCAGATGTGACATACGTGTTATGACAATAAAGTTTCGGGAGTAATTCTATTTTCGTGCAAATTGTAACAATATGGTACAGACAGTAAATGTCCCTCCACCGTGCAACCTGATCAACCGTCCATCGCGACATAAAAGATAAACGTTGTCGAATTTTGTAAATTGATTTTCGCAAAAACGAGTTTGAACTTTGTGTTACTCGAAAGAGCAACAAAATTTAGTGGAAACGATTGTAATGAAAGCTTTGGTGCAAAATGACGTAAATTGTAACAAAGATCCGTGACAAGGTAATTGGAATTTAGAGAAATGCTATCGTATCGGAATCACGCGTCTTTAATTAATTGGGTAAAACAATTTGTCGCGAATCGTGGATTCATCGAAGGTTGCATTGCTTCTTGCTAATTACTTCTTACTTTCTGAGATATTTTTGTCAAAATCAGAACTGTTACAAACGAAAGATTGAACGTTGGAATGCGCGTAATTCGAAGACCGTGATCTCGCGTTTCTTTAATTTTCCAAATAAAAGTTTTTAACTAGTTATCCCCGAAACTGTATTACGCTTCGTACGATATTGAAACGTCATTTATCCAAATAGCCACCTCTTTAAGCGATATCAATCGCCGCTTCTATCAAAATTTGAAAGAGAGATTCACGATCTGTACGGAGGAAGGGTTCGTGCGATGAAATGGCGAATTTAAGTAAATTGCGATGATCATTTTGGAGCTCTAGTTTTTTTTTTTGTTTTTTTTTTAATATCAGGTACGTTCGAATCGATAATTTGCTAAAGAAATAAGCTTTTCAAATAAAAGTTTTAAAGTCTAGGAGTCTAGATACGACTATCGCGATTATGAAAGTAAAATTTGAATATAATATGTAGAATAACATGTAGAAGTTATTTTTCGCAAATATACGCAATCTTCCATAAGAATATATCGATCTTAATCCGCGTTAAACCCTGATTTACGTAAATAGACATAGACGTAAAGAGACAAACGTATCGAATATTCCTCACTTTCGCGCGATCAAAGCCGCGGTATAAGCAACGAATTGGCGTGTCAATAACAACAGAACGGCAACGCGTAGAGAGGTAGCCGCACGTTTCGTGTGATGTGGACGATCGAGAGTGGCCATGAGCAAGGACATCTTGATCGATATTCACGTGTTCGCGCGTCATAAATGTAATTACGTGCATATAGCTCCACGAGGCAAGGATCTAATTACGTAGCCGCCTTGGTTCGAGGCATCGAACGGTGCGAGTTGACCGAGGCGTGTGCGGCGTGTCTCGCAGCTACGGAAACACAGGGCGCGAAGGGTCCCGAACGATCCTCGGTTTTCGAGGTACCGAACGCGAAGGGAAGCTGGCTGACTTAAGCGACCCGCGTGAACCACGCGACGCGAAACTACGCGCAAGGTGCTCGGATAGCTACAGAAGGTAGAAAGTCGGATTCAAGGGCTCGTTTATCAACCGTCCGGGATTCCACGCGTCTTTCCAGTGTCCCACAGGGTGAATTTATCGGTTTTATAATTAAGCGCGGGTTCGCAATACCAGACGAGTAACTCGTTCATATTTTATCTCTCGTTCTACCTTGTGAGACCTATGTCTTCCGCAGCACCTAAGATCCCTAGCTCCGTCTCGCTTTTCACTCCGATTTTCCTTATTCCGTGTTCTTTTTCCCGGCTTCCTTGGCTGCAGTCGCGTTCGGGTTCCTTGAAAATGTTTTGATAATTCACGTCGCTACGGACAGGTTACAGAGAGGAAAGGCAACGAAACGAGGCAGCGAGTAGTTTCTTTTCGCTTGGAAAAAGGAGTTCCGATACACAGCGTGAGATAGTTTTTTAGCAAGTAAGATGGTTAATTAAAATCAAAGAGGAGAAGAAAGTTCCTTGCAGAGAGATACGGCTATTATAAATGCAGAGTCGTTGTTTCATGTGGAACGCGCTAAAAGGTTATCCGTTATTGCACGGCGAAAGCATCGATCATGATTTTTGAGCGATCGGTGATGGACGATTGCTGTCCGAAATAGATTGATCGATGTTAATGAAAGTAACGTATCTCGAGATGAAACAACGGTGTTCGTTGATGTATCAAAAAATCGAAGAAAAGTAGGTTGGGATTTAGAGATTTTCAAGTATCGATTCATCGGTTAATGCCCCTGCTACGAATTTCCACTGTATACGATTTATCAATGGCTGTTAAATTCATTCGATTATACAAGAAAATAGTCGTCCTTTGATATTTGTATTTTATGTTACAGATTCACGCGACTTTCATTTTGTACAATATTCGAGTAACTTTGTATTATCATTGGCTTATTAGTATTGGCTAATATTCATAATTTTGAACAACTAGTAGTATAATTCAAAGAAACTGTCGATATCGAAATACGCGAAAGTGTGTTTTATACTAAAAATAAAGCACGTTGAAACGACTAAAACATTTAAACGAGACGGCAAGAGACTATTAGACGTAAAAGAAAAGACTTTCGACTCTTGACGTATCTTATCCCCATAATTTTCAAGTAATTGGCTATAAAGGGATACGAATTAGTAGTGAAATGGGGGAAATTTCTGAATTATGCAGAGAGTTTCGTTATGGAGCCCTCCTGCTTTAGCGTATAAAATCCAGTCCGTATAATTACAATCGATTGAAAATGTATGCAAATAGACCGTCTTCGATTTATTACCCAAGTGAAATTATGTATTTTCGCTCGCGAAGAAGACATAGATAAATGAGTTCAAATTATAGCGAAGAAGATAGCTTTCGTAATTAACGATACGTAAGAAAAAAACTCTTTCTGGGATTTTAGAAGTCGTAACTCAAAAGTCGTAAAACGAAGACCTAAAAGCTTCCCACGAATTTGCATTCGCACATAGTATTTTAAAGGATTTGCACGCTCTTGGTCTTCTCCAATTAACCTGGATAATTTTACTGAGAAACGTATCTTCGGATAATATATATTCCTTTCTACTTTATCAGAATGGTTCCTTCATGGTGATATCTCTCTCGTGCGGACTGCTATTGTAACAATTACAGGTGCACGCGACATTTATTCGTTGACAAATATAAAGATCGTCTATGTACGATATACTTAGTCGCAATAATATAATATAATATTGCTCTTTGCGCCAACTCGTGATAAATCTCGCGTGTGCACATAAGAAGAATGTAAAATATTCTATAATAGGAATTTCCTTTTTATATTAGAAAAGCGTGAAAATGTAGAATAAACTTAGGTTATTCGATTCGATTATCAGCTGTACAACTTGACGAAATTTGTTAGCGTATCTGATTTATTCGATACATTTGTTACTAGAAGTCGCATATATCTAACAACAAGAAATCGACGAGGCACGGTTTAGGCTACCGGTATTTATCGGATCTCTATTACACGTACGCAGATACAGTTACTTTAATTCGAAGATAAAATTTTTAGCGCGACGTACAAAATACGCTGTCTGAGAACCGCGTGTCTCGTTGTCGGTGAAAATGGTCGAAAACAAGTGGCGCGGTGCTCGGCCCGCTAACGAGCGTGTAATTACAATGAAACGATTGAGCCGTTGGTGTCACGGCGCGGAGGAAATCTGAGTTGTTGCAACTTCCGCGAACGACGTATCCAGATCCGTGGTGGAATCGTCCAAAGAGAGAGGAGGATAGTTACGGGAAGCGAAACTGACAAATAACAGGAGGGAGAGGAAGAGAATCGAGGCGGAACGTGAAAGGAGACTCGGCAGATAGATAGCACGAGTAACAGAGTGAAACAGAGAGGGGTTGAGGCTAGATACGACCCGGGGTATGGAGTTTGAGGCTTGTTTGAACAGGCTCCGGCTTCCAAAGAGGGTGGACGGGGGTATCGGGAGTTGCTATGACGATCACGCCCCGTCGAATTACGCGAAAATTGCCCTACGTACCCTCGACCCCCTCTCGCACTCCACCCCCTGGCGCCCTTCATCAGGACTTCGGTAATTCCGAACTCCCGTGTTACGAATGCGACGATAAACGATCCTACCGAAGCGTACCTGTACATGAAATTTCTTAGCCTTGACATTTGCCCTTTCGTTCCAATCGGATACCACACTCTCTTACCATCGATTTCAAGCATTTTCTTCGTTACGCCAGATTTTATACGAGATGCTAGATATTTGTAATACCGATCGCGTAAGTAAAATTTATGTTACGCACGCGCAACGTTATTTGGTTTCTGACCAATTTGTTCGAAAGTCTTTCGACTTGGCAGTTGACGTTAACGCATAGTTAACGCGTAGTTGTCAGTTGAGAAGTTTATGTCATATAGCTCTCATTTATATTTTACATTATCGTAGTTTATCAGCTGCTTCGAGACAATGTTTTTCGTCACTGGCTTCGATTTTATTTCATAATAAGCATCAAGCTGTATTAAAAGGTTAGTTGCAATATCATTAAGTCGTTGATCTCTTAAGCGAGTTAGACGTTACACAAACCTCCTCTGGGAGTTGCTCTTCGCAATCCTCGACGTGACTTCTTCCTTCGGTCTCGAGTTTCGCCCGCTTTGTAGCACCGAAGGGAGACAATGTTTTCGCATTAAGGGACAACCTGTCGTTGACCCGAGAAAGCTGTATTACCCTCACGTTGCAGTTTATACGCTACGGACGTTATTAATCGAATTTAGTTTTAATGGAATTAATCTCGCGTGATTTCCACTGACCAATGAGACGCAAGGCCAACGTCGCAAAAAGTTGTCCATTCCATCCCTTACATCTTTCTAATCCTTGCTTTAAAGGATACGTAAAAGCTTATGAAATTTTATAACGGGCGATAAAAAAACACGTTTCTACAAAGTTTACTTGTAGGATAAATTTAACTTCAAATGAAAAGCAAACATGTATTTTGTGAACGCACACTGATTCTAATGTTTCTTATAAATTGTCTGCTTGGCACGTTATGAACTGCTCACTTACTTATGAAATATAGTTGCTTTTATTGCTTTGTTTTATTAATATTTGTCGTTATTTACTTCCTTTATCTTTTTTGTTGTTACTTTTATCTTGAAAGTTAACAAAAGAATACAACAAGCACACATATGTGTATACTTTGGTCTTGATGCAGGATTTTCTTTTAGATCAGTCCCAGTTTCTTCGGACGAAATTATCGAGTATCGAGAATTCGTTAGAAAAATAAGGAATCGCGTAAAAAGTTTTGAATAATTTCTATCATTGGATTTAATTTTTAAAAAATTAAAACGAAGAACAAATAAAATATGGAATTAAATATATATAAACTTATTTCAATACACCTTTATTTTATTCGATGCGTAATTTTGCATTCGTTACTCTAGTAATTGAATATGTATGAATATATTCCGAATAAATGGAAGCTTTTTTGGAGATATATTAACAAACGTAAAAATTTATGTATTTAGTTACAGTTACGGGTACGACTCTGACTAGGTAATTAAATCCTTATTATCGTTACGACGAATGCAATGAATTTAAACGTATTTAAATTAATATAACTTCGTGAAAAAAAGGATCGTACGACGATCTATCTGCGCTCGTGTCAAAGCTCGAAGCTCCCTCTTTCGTAATGCTCTGATCGTTTTTTCCTTCCGGAGACATCGTTACATCGTGTAACGAACGGGCAAGTGAAAAGACTTTTCCTTTTCGAAGATTTTACAAATTCAAACGATCGTACAAAGCTGAAAAAACTTTTTACCGAATTTGTTTTAAGATGATCTTGCGAAGGAAAATCTCCTCTGTACAACAACCGGTCAAAAATTGATCTAGGATTTTTTCTCGCCGTTTTACTATATTATATAGATTATATAAGATGTATGGAATGTACAAATCGTTACCGTCGCAGATCTCGTCGATGGTGAAGGGGCAACGGTCGTGGCTCTTTCGTACTTCAGAAAATGTAATTTATTTGAAACGCTATCGACGAACGTTCCGTTCGGAGACAATTCATCGACCTTTGACCGTCGAAGAAATTAATTTCTCTTTGCGGTTCGGATTTCCATTACTATGGCCAACGCCGTCGTCTTCCTTTCTTCTTGTTTTTTGTTTTCCAGCGGAGACGAATCCGGCAAACCGTGCACACAATGCCGCGCAACAGCACGGTGAAACAGATATGAATCGACGAGGAAGAAAAGAGGAGTATAAAACAGTTATACGAGGAAACAGCGATGAAAGAATAAACAGCGATGATATTTTTCTCGACGCAAATGTTCTCGGCGTTTCATATCACGTTTGATAAAGTTAACCAACAACGAGCTCGTAGTTTTAGTTTTATTATCATTGTCTTAAGGATCCTAGCTACGTTTCGTCTCTGTTGATACTAAAATCCTTACGCTGTCCCATTTCGATGCGACAAAGCAAGCAATGAAACGAAATATTTTCCAATAGTAAACGAACGTGCTAATGAGTAAAAATATGAAAAATTACAATGAGATAGTCGATAAGTAACACAAACGAGTGACTCCGTAGTCGTTCTATTTTTAAAAAAACTTTCACTGGCAGCAGCAAGTTTCATCCTTTTAACGTGCTTTCCTTTCGTGCATATTATCGTCTTCCGACCGAGTGAACGCCTCATCACGTAGTCGACGCAATCGGCTTGACAGTTTTCCGAGGGACACCGAGAATCCTGGCAGGACAATGCCGGAGGGTGAAAGTTTTCAGCCCTGCAGACACGCGAATTCGAAACGGTCCAAACGGTACTCCGTAAGCTTGACACTTTATTGCTATCACGAACTGAATCTGTTCTGTTTCCATGTTTGCCAGACACTCGATAGTTTCGCGACTGTCTGGGAGATCGTCGATGATTCCGACAGGAGACAAATAAGATTCGCGGTGGTGTATTAGAATGAAACGCCAGAAAATGGAGATCACGCGAGAAAATCGAGCTCGATACGATGGAGCGATAAAAATATACAATACAAGCGATTAGATACTACGACGTCGACAGAATGGTTGAAAAACGATTTATTCTCGTGGATCGTCCTTTTGAGGAATTTAACACGAAAGCTGTTTAGATGAATGAACAAATGTAGAAACATAGGATAAGATTCTGTCGCTGGGAGAAAACGATGTAAAAAGAGGGAAATACGACAAAAAGATGAGAGAGACGAAAAAGAAAATATTTTGTATTAGATTGAAATAAAGAGAAAGAGAGTATAGATACGAGGATGCGGAAGAAACTTCAAACGTAATTTTAACGAGAACCGCGGTTAAAAAACAATGTTCGTAAAAGGAAAATAATCGAATAATTGAAATACCCACGCGATATTATTAAGTCTAAGAGATTAAGTTGGAATTTAGGATTAAGAGGGAAAATTGAAGAGCATGGATAATAATAGACAAAACAGGAGAGAGTAAGTAAGAGGAGGAGGAGGGGGCGAGGAAAAAGGAACAAAGGGAATAGGAACAAACGTGGCCAAACGATTACAAGACAAAGTGCAGGCAGACAGAGGCAAGCAGAGCGTTCTCGTATAAACGCTTCCATCTTCAACGGAGTCGAGCATATTGCGTTAACACCGAGGGTGCAAACAGCCTTTGTCTATCTCGCTCGTTCCCTCTCACGTTCTCTCCTTCTTTTCAGCATTCTGTCACGCTTGCATAAACTAAAAGACCCTCTGGAGTACAGTCAAGCTAATAATTAAAGTCGCTAAAACCGCTCGTTAAATCGTACCGCGTGTGCCCTACATCGTCGAGAACGTTTCTTCGGTCTGCAATTAGTAACGCTTGTCCTCTTAATTGACACTGACCAGAATCTGCGCATTAACTTATCAAAGTTACATCCTGTACCTTCGAAATAAGAAGACGAAAGTTTTACGAATCTACCATAACTGGTACGTTGCAAGTACAAATCCAGATTTTTACGTTATATTCGATTTAATGGTAAAACTATTAAAATCATTCCATCGTTTTTTCGGATTTTTTGTTTTCATAATCGTTCGTATCATCGTTATTGACAAAATTGATGTCGACTTTTATCGAAATAAAAAAAGTAGCCGTGTAGGTATACTTATTTTGTATTGCTTTATTATATTTCTCTAATCGTTCATTCGTCATTTAGTTAGGTACATAATTCTAACGCCAAGTGTCGTGATACAACACCGTGCATTGTATGTTGTAATTACTAGAAATACGACGAGAAATTATTCTCATACGATCTTGCTTCTCATATGACATTGTTGTACCATATTATAAATATACACTGTAGTTCAATGTTACAAAAATATAGGTGTATAGTGAAATTCCTATAAAGAAAAAAAATTTATATTATCATAAACAATTTACGAAGAAATAAAGTAAAGAAAGACTGTTTTAAATAAATAGTCGAAACGTTTCTCTTATTATTACTAGAAGAATGAACCGTAGAAAGATAATCAAATGTTCTCTTTTTTTAAGTCATCGTCTAAGAAGCCGTTGGAGTTAGGAGAAACGGTGATCTTTCACGTTCTACCATTTGTTCCGAGTCGATTGCCGTGATTAACGATTTTCTCGATCGGTTGCGTCGCGTGGCGAAAGCTCTTTTCTGCTTTTAACCTGTTTACGTGGAATACACCGGTAAGCGAGATCGCTGAGAGGCGGGCTTCGAGTACATTACAGAGAAGGGTGGTTAATGATTAATTCATCGTGTTGTTAAAAGTGGCAACGAGTTGCTTACGTATAAACGTTGTCTAACCGAAATAAACCTATACGGAGGAAGAAAGGAGAGAAAGGAAGGAAACGTGGGATCCCTTTTACGACTAATTCATCCTCTTCCTATCGGGTTACACATAAAACCATTAAGGTATGTGATTGAGATATCGCGGAGGATTTAAACGCATTCGCGTGTCTCCGAATAATACCCGAACGATGACAAGAGAACCGTTGGTACGACACAAACGAGAAAAGATATGCTCTACCGTGCACGCGACGCCACGCCACGCTTGATAAATGCAGTATATTTGTAACGACTCGCGTTAATATTCGGCGTTTGAGAGATTATTGCTCTATACTGTGATTGTTGGTAATAATATTATCGAATTAGTTGATTTTTACATAAATTACATAAACTTTATTTGCTTATTTAATTCGCATAAATGTTTTATAACTTGAGAAATCCTTCAATTTCTTCAACTTCCTCGAAACTAAAACTTTTTGTTCGCAAGCTTGACACGATTTCGTTGTTCTTGTTTTAAACGTAGGATCTCTCTCTAACTTCGCTTACCTGTATCGCGTATTATTCTCTAATGGCCCACAGTATATAAAAGAGGCAACGTAAGAAAAGACTGAATTTCGCTAAAGGATATATTTCTAAAAACCAATCGTGATGGAACGATGTAATATTTTCAGACGAAGGTAAATTTAATCTTTTCGGATCAGACGGATGAAGAACGATGCGGTGTAGCGAAAAGTCAACGAAGAATTTCAATTTAAAAATTTGAAACCGACAACGAGATACGGCAGTGGAAGAGTAATGCGGCGAGATTGCATCTTGACTGCAGGTGCAGATGAATTAGTTTTTGTTGATAGTATTTTAACGAAATGTGCTATTCATATAGATATAGATATATGTTAGTTTTAAATTTGATCAGAACGATAACATAAAGCGTGTATAAATTTATTATCGATTTTAGTTTTGAAACTATCATATCGCTTATTATATCATTTTAACCCCTATAGGTCACAGAATGGCACTTGGTTTGTAAAATACTACTAAAAATGTTTGTTATATATGTAATTGATCTAAAATATGGTACCCTCTCGTTTGGTCACCGAAGAATTTATAAGATCGTCGATCATAACGCTTTTATATAACGTCCGTAAGAACAATAGAACAATAGAATCGAAAGAGCACGTAATAGAAGAATAGAGACGTAATATTACAGAAAATCGGTTTAAAAAATTGCATTTAATGCGCTTAGACGTTTTGCTATATATATATACTTAGATAAAACCATAAAATGTTAATATTACCATAACAGGTACATTAAAACGTATGTATATTTTTGCAACGTCAAATTTCAGCATCATTTACCTTTATTTGCGCTTATTATTATTCTTAATACGATATCTATTAATTACAATATAAATATAATATATTCTAAAATAATACAATAGAATTGATTCAGCGATACAGTCATAAGTAAGTATATAGGGTAGGTACTTTCGCGAATAGGGTTGTGTTTGAATACTAATCCGAGTTACAGTTTCTACTTAATATACTTTTTTCAAACCTGATGTAATTCACTGCGTAATCTAATGTGAATAATCTTGCGATTTATTTCCATACTTTCTACCAAGGAATTTTAATGACGTTAGTTGCGTGGCCAATAATTGTGCACCGTTTATATCGAGGTTAGTGATCCATGGTCGTGGAAGTTGGTTCGATACGCTATGCAGAAAGTCAATCATAGTAATCGCGGTCAAGGCGAATTAGGAAATACTTATAACAACATTCGTTTGGCATTATAAGGGCAAGGATCGCGATCAAGCGAGTGTGTTAAGGAAAAAAAATTAGTTTAGCGAGTTCGATCTTTGTCAAAATCGATAATTTCATTTCGATGGTAAGCCAAGAGATTAAATTTTGTTTTAAATGTATAATTGGTTGGCCGAATGAGATGTATCTAAATGTAAATTCAAATATCTTTGGTAAACGATTTAAACATCTCGTAAAATATTTGAAATTTCGTAACAATACCTTTTTCCGCCAAATGCTCTGGAAGATCGTCTTACTTGAAAAGAAAATAGAATTCTCTTCTTCTTGGGAAGAAGCGTATTCTCTACTTTTTAAGTCTATCGTTGTATTCGTGTAAAAAAATTCTTTTTATTTCCGACCAGACTAAAGATACACCTTTGTCTCGTCCGCGTCTCAATCGTGCGACCTACTCTGTAAATATACTATTTAACAATGCGTCGTGAAAATGTCGGAGAAACCGAGGTACAAGATGATAGATTAAATACGGTTCTTACGGAAAGTTGCTTTGTGATATACATGTATGTAGATATTTACGAATGCCTAAGCATTCGATTATTTAGTATTACGCTTAACGTATCACGCTTCCAACTTCAGCAATATAGTTTCGAGAAACCGTGCACTATACGATATTATCAAATACTTAAATCATTTAAATCGTTAAAAAATTTGATCGTTCGTCGTTATGTCGCGAAATAGCTTTTCGATTTCTTTCTTCAAGCTGCAAACAGTGACACATAATGTCAAATACAACCAAAAGTTTTCTTACTTTGAGAAGTTTGGAGGGATGCGCCGAAGCTTCGAAGCAAAGTCTGATCTGTATTTGAAAATTCTCGACGTGCAAGAAGTATCTCTGGTTATCAGCGTCTCTCTCTCTCTCTCTCTCTCTCTCTCTTTTCGCACTTTCTGTCAAAGAGTTCAATTTAATTTCTGCTCTACGACGGATAAGTTCACGGGTTATATGGACCAACGGCAAAGACGGAAAGTCGAATCGAAGCGTAAACGCGTGTCTTTGTCCTCCTCGAGAGCCCGAAACAAGGAAAGAACAATGGAATTTCGTTATTGCGCCAACAGATGGAAAAACAACAAAATGCTGCTCGCAAGGTCTTTCGCCGCGTTTCATTCATTCTCCCTTTCGTTCTTGTGGCTCTTCGCTTTTCTGCCGCTTGTCTCTGAATCGATTCCTACGTGACGAATCGCGTTCCACTTTCTTTCTTATGTACCTTATTCTCAGTGAATCTGACAATTGATTGCGCACGACCGAATCGAGGTCACGCGTGTACAGGCCTTTGTCGAAGATGAAAAAGAGTCTGATACTTGAGGAGAAAAATGGGATGCAGTTGCTATGAATTTAACACGTTCTACGCCCTGGAGGTTATCGATGATTGGCTGCACGCTTTCCAATTGTCGTCGTGTCAGGGTCTTGGATGGCCAGCACTGTTCCTTAAAATTGTCTTCCAATGACGATAGTTCCCGCAAGTTGGAAACAACAGAAATAAAAACGAAATGCTTGTACTATCCTACCCTATCCAACTGTATTCGAACATACGGGAATATGTTATGCACGATGTGCAAGATTTGCGCGAAGAATAGCTAAAGACGAGTCAAATACTCCGTAGTTTTATTCTTTTTACAGTATTTTATCTATATTTCACACGACGCTCTACAAATGATAATAGATGTTAATAATATTCTACGTAAAGTATCTTAACCTAATGTATTTGTACTATGTATATAGAAATATTTATCGTTTTCCACATTATGTCAATGACACCTCGATCGAATGTTCGATTTTCATGGCTTTATATTGTAAATTATTCTATTTTAAATTGCATCAAAGTATTACGTTACATTCAGGAAACACGATATAATTGATTATAGGTGTCTATCTGAAAATATTGAAATACAGATTGTAAACCATGCGTGCCGATTAATCATCAAAACAGCAGTCATCGGTAATCTTTTTCCCCACGTTACATGCCGCATTTATCAGCGCAGTTTTTGCATGGTTGCACACTTTTCATCACCCACACTCCATGGCACGCGCGTAAATACATCGCTCGGAATCAACCAATTCGCTTCGTTCACCGGAATAGCACAAAGGACGCGAATAATCAGCAATTCGATTTAAAATGTCGATAATACCTTTGATTCGTTTAAAATCTTTGATGTCGATCCGTTATACGTATGTAAATACGATCGTGTAATCCTTGAAGTAGCAGCGTATTATCGTTTATATCATATTCGAACGCAACTTTTCATAAGTATAACGCTGGTAATTACATTTTCTTTTGAAATACACTTTTCCTTAGATCGAAGGGAATGACGGCATAAATTATAAAAAGAATCGTTTTACGTCATTGTTTCGATTCTTTATCGATTTTACTCCAATAATTATATATCATTTTAAAACTTTCGTTTCGTTCGCAGCAATCGTTTTGACGCAAATTTATCGCGATCGGTGAATCGTAACATCCTTCCGTTATATTTCACCGTTTCACTGCCCAAAATGCAAAAACATACCGCGAGATTGTGGCCGTTATGTAATAAATATAAAAACGAGGCAAATATATTTTACACATACGATACACGGTATATCGATACGGTGCATATGTGCGATGATAAGTTTAAGCTAAAGTTTTCGCTCAGATAGATTTTTTATTTTGAATTTCAAAAACGATATTTCAAAGAAATTTAACTAATATTACGTATAACCACGCAACAATGTTTATTTGTTGTGGATACTATTTTCCTTTAGTTGTTCCATGCTCTTATACCTATTATTAGATAAAATTTTTCTCACGGTTAGTTTTAAATCTATCACCTAAAATTATTTCTAATCGGCCAATTGTATAATATTCAGACGCTACAAAATGACGAGGAGAGACGAAAAACGATAAAGGGAGATAAAACCTAAATGGAAATGTAACGAGTGAAATATATGTTATTCGAAACTAAATTCTCGAATATAAATTTCGTATTATTGGTATGCTTGGTCGTCGCTCGACGACCTGTAAATCCATTCTGTATCTGTAAAATACTTTTAGATACTATGCTTTTGAAATATAAAATGTAAAATCTATCTGGCCAGGTACGTTTCTGCATCACTGTAAACGTTGAAATTCTCGCGTAAAGTACCGTGTATTCTTTTGTTCAACCGATAACAAAATCACCAAAACAATTTCGAAATATTCGAATGGAGCAGTTCGCATCCATCAGGAGGTCCATGTGTTTTGTTGATGTTGTCACGGGGCAGGATAGTGTAGCGTACACGGCGTCCTTTTCGTCGTCACCAACAATGCCTATAATGTACGGTGTACGGATTCACGTCGAACGGAGGTTTGTTCCGTACACAATGGAGTATACAGGAAGCCGTGCGTGGCTGGAAAGCGGTTCAAGTGTTCGTGGTAGCTGATTCGAAATCTGCGTGCTGGAGTTAACAGGGCCTGAATGAAAGCAGACATTTCCTAAGTAAACGTTTTTACGTTATTACGATGATCCTGAAGTGGATATCAAGCAAACGAACGTAACTGAACTCGGTTGATCGATTATCGTTCTCGTCTCTATCAAGATCTCTGTTCCTGGACATTGCATCGAATCTCCGACTCAACGAAATTTTACTCGAGCATTTGTGAGATTAACCTATCTCGTTTTCTTCGATAGATGGAATGGACAAGCCAATTTGTAATTTGTAAAAGGCATTCGTTGCTACTAGGCATTCTGTTCGAATAACAGGATGTTTGAATATTCGATCGTTACATACAAAAGTAAAGATGTGTTAATCATAACAACGTTAAAATAAATAACATAGAGAAAAATCGATCATAAGTGTGAAAAATATAAATATTTCGCGTGATATCAATAACAAATAAGCAAAACGATATTAAGACTGAATTAATTCGTATACAAATTAATTAATCAGAGTGTGATATCGTGGAAATTATAAAATATGTAAATATTTCATAAGCATGTATCGAAGAGGAAAATAACAGATATAATTATGGGATATGTGAAATTTCCAATATCCATATCGAATAAAACCATTTGTTTTGTGAATTCTTAATAAGCAGGTACTTTTCGATAAAAAAAGAAAAGATTAATCTCTTCTTCTATCGATAAATTTTTCGTTATTTTGATAACTTAAAATTACTCTTTCTCACTCTGTGCGAACAAGTCACCTAACTTTATCGAGTACGAAGTATTTCGTTTACGTAACAGATCGCCAAACGTTCTGTTAATTAACAACATCGAGTAATTGTGCGGTAACAAACGTTAATTACCATATAATTAAAACATACTACAGGGATGAAAGGAGCTTCTGCAGATTACGTAAAGATGCTTTTCCTCGATTATCCAGGGATGCAATTGTCCTGGCAGAATAGTCGTGTTTATCAGAGTTACGGTTAATTTCCCTGGCTAGCATCAAGTGACTTGTTAGCCTTCGTTGATAGAATTAAATAAACATTTAACTATAAAAATTTGGCAAATAAGATGTTGTTACATCACTGTCTAATTTAAAAATGGCAACGTTGTATTTCTCGAGCAATATACCTTGCGAAGAGTACCTTTAAAATATTTAACGTTTTAGGAGTTTGAAAATTTTAACAAGAACAAAACTCGACAGAAGAATTCGAAGAATCGAATTAAGGACTTGGTTTCTATTTCCTTCCGAAGCTTCCCAGTGAATTGTTGTCGTGATTTAAGTACGTTGATGGCAGCAGGGTTGTCAGCCCCGGATAGAGACGAATGGCTCGATGTCGTATCATTCACAACCCTTATAATAATTATGTGAAAAGGGGCACTGAAGAGGGAAATGTCACATCCCTCGGTAAGATACTCCCGTTTGAGTTCGTCGTCGACTCGAACGAGAGTAAAAAACAGACATATTTCCAACACGAAGTCTCTTTATAATACACATAGTATTCGACAAAATTTCAACCCTTAGTTCTTTTGATTAATTAGTCTCAATGCGACGTACAATGTGAGACTCTTTTTATACATTTTATATCAACAAATTATCTTTTAACGTTATGTCGAATAGAACGGATGAATTACGACGATGTATCAGAGATTTCTCCCTAACTATAATAACGTCCTCGCACTTTATCTCATGTAAAAATCGCGTAAATACAAGCTTTTAATGCTTATCGTTGTCTACCGTATGTCACATCCATCTAGTCAAGAAATATGATAAATGGCGCGTTTGTGCATATTTAGGCTTGTAATAATCGACCTAATCGCTATATTTTCATAAATCATTTATAGTAAGCAATGAATTTTCTTTATATTTCCCTATATCGAGTTTATCGTTATTTAATATCACATATGCCCGAATCGTTAAAAATCAATTTTATCGTTAATAATATCGTGATTGTACGATTAAATAGGGTACTTAAAATCGTTTACATTGCAAGAGAGAGTTCTAATTGATGAATTAAGAAAATACGGGAGAGATATAATAAATGCACTTTTTCGCAACGAAAGATGGAAGACGGTCAAGCTATAAAAGATTTCACTCTGACTTATCTTCGCTTATAATTAAGTTCCTCGGTTAACGTGCATTAATAATTCTTCGTTGACGGAAAGCTTCGCGAGGAAAAAGTACAAAGTGGCTTTTGCAAATCAAATTGCGAATCAACTGTCTGTGTACGGTTCGCAGCGCGTGTGTTCAAGTAGTAGTAAAAAGAAAGGAAAAAGCACATAGAGAAAGAATTGGCAAGATCTTGGCCGAACGAATGCGATAGGCAGGTGTCACGCCATCGCAAACCCCCGGCGCGACGATTACGACGATTACAGGAGGCTCCCGAGGGGTTGAAGAGGGTGGAATCGCCTCCGTTGACATTGCATCACGAAGCACTAACCACATTATTTATGCCACCTCGTAAAACTTGTGGCGTGCCTAAACACACTACTCGTTCCCACCGCTCTTCCCCTTTTGCTCGGAAGTTACACAGATCAGAGGAGGGGCAGCAACTTTTGTTCGCCAAGTTCACCACCTCCGCCCGTCGCGTCAGTGCTATTGCTTGTATCACCGATGCTTGAACGAGACTAGACGTTGCGCGATCCTTACGCCGATCTTCAGCCACGACATCGAAATTCCAGTTTTGACCGAGGAAAGAGATATCGAACGAAAAAATACACTTTACCATTGCGGAAGATACGATATAAAGATATATTTATTATCATTTACATATCTATTTCTTATTTCTGCTCACGTATTTTATGATACTGTAAAACTGTAACATTATATTTATAACCCCTTATAAGTTACAATACCGTAACTATATAGATATATATGTAGTTTTAATACTATGATATCGTACATTAGCGATAGAATTATAAATAATAAGGATTACAATTTTACCACGGTTCGAGAATTTTATATCGAGAGCGAATGATACATAGGCAATTTCAAAAATATAAACTACCTTCCTTTTTAATTATATAATACGTAAATTTTAATTTTTTAAAAGGATATTAAATATACGTGTAAAACGGAATTAAATAACGATATTATATGTATATATTTACATGTATATGTAAAATAGTAACGTGACTAGACATCGGCTTTAGTAATATGTACGTACGCGTAGTTACACAACGAAATAAATTGAAGAGAAAAAAGATTAATATTTCTCCGTTACAAATAAATTGCTTTATAAATGAATTTTTCAAACCGAGCTCTTGTTTTATCTGTGAAAAATTGTTAGTCCACTCCTTTTTACTATAAAAATTTTGTAATTTAATAAATCTCACGGAATTAATGAATAATATTTAATAACATGTCCAAATTTTTAGTAAAAGAGTTTAAAATATAAAGAAGACCAATTCATTTAGTTGTTCTAAACCTACGTTATTTAATTTGCTATTAAATTGTATATTATTTAATATTATTATTTTGAATATACTATAACACTAACGTTAAAATCAGATTCTTTCATTCCGGGAGAAAGATTAATTCTCGTGTAAATAATAAGGGGAAACGAGTTCTTGTAATAAGTATTATCGTAATTAAACTTTTCGAACGTTAAATAAGACGAAGAGTATAGACTAAGATGATTTTCCATTGGAGATTTATCGAATTTTATGAATAACTTGGTAGTTTGAAATAGCAACAAGAGAATGGAGTTGTTTGCATCAACGTCAATTTTCGAGCATGAAATAAGAAGCATGCAACAAATAAAGGTAAAATAAGAATGGATCCAGTGTGAAATATTGCATGCGTGTAATGATATGCAAGCCGAAAGGGGGTTTACTCGCCGTTACAACGCCGACGCACGGGTTCTTACCAAGACATTTTTATTATACACGTGAACGTGTATTTGATTAATGTAAACGTTTGGAAGACATAGATATCGTTAAGTGAAAATTGATAAAACTTTTTATTTATAACAGCACCTAATCATGATATATATATGTGGAATGTTATGAAAGTATATTTTATCAATTTAGTTCCGAAAAGAGTGAAAAATCATTATAAAATAATGTCTCGTAAATTTTTGTTTCTCTTATTTCACATCAGAAATCGAGTATCGTCTTTGAAACAATTTCGAAAGTTATTGAAGACTACAAATTGCTTTACGATAAGAAAAAATCGAAGGTTAAACATAAAATATCGCGTGTCTGTAATCGTAGGTTGCTTTAAGAGTCGGTGCTAGAGTTTCCACGTCGGTATGCCTAATGAAATACGATTTTCAAGCTAT
This sequence comes from Bombus pascuorum, assembly GCF_905332965.1. Taxonomy (NCBI): domain Eukaryota; kingdom Metazoa; phylum Arthropoda; class Insecta; order Hymenoptera; family Apidae; genus Bombus; species Bombus pascuorum. The sequence continues at coordinate 17,637,468 of NC_083494.1, read as the reverse complement.
TTTTATTAGGTATCCGCGATCGGTCGGCTCGCGTAAACGCCGTACTCGATGAAAACAAGGAACAACGGGAATGCCTTCCATTTGACGTCCGCTTTTATTTGGCCATTTCTACGTTCGATTTTTTCTGATCGAAAGCCGTTTCATTCTCGACAAACTGTAAATCGGAGCGCAATTTGATTCAATTTCATCCTTTCTCGCGATCGTGTGTATTTATTTCTGATGGTATTTTATACACCGCGACTACAACGCGACTATAACGCCTCAAGATACCGTACAGTGCGTTTATAGAGATCTATTTTCATTTCCGTGTTTACTTACAGTTACCGTACTCGATGGAATTGGATTACGACGTAGTCGATGTTCCGAGCGATGTTTCCGGAATGATGGCACTGCTTCCTCCCAGAGTGAACGTGTCGGCTACGGGAGAGGTGCCAGTCACACTGCAAGTCTTTAGGATCAGGCTACCGTGCTCGGGTCTCGTGAGTGTGCAAATTCCTTTGGCTTTGAGGTTGAACGTCACAGCCCCACCTGGTACCAAATACAACGATACCGTTTTAGCATTCAAGAGAAACAAGATTTGTTTGAAAGGTAAGTGACAGAACTAATTTACAGGAATTAGAAATTTCGTATTATTTCTACTGGTTAATATTTCATTTTTGTCAAAGTTGGAGCAATATTTTTTGATGAAATTTGAAAGATAAATTCTCTACGAATATTTCTAGCACGTTATTGAGACACGTATCCATAAAATCTAACGCAACTTGTTTCCTTTTACCTCTCTTACTCCCTTACTGCGTTATTTGACAATCGTTAATACGAAGTATTATTTTTATCGACACCCTGTCGACCGTACATGGTTACCCGAGACGATACCAGAGACCCACGTTAGATCAAAGACTTTCGCTCGAAGTACGTATATTTTACGTACTCGCGATAATTTGGAAGTGGTAAAAATACTTGGGAACAGAACGTTACTCGTACTCGAACGTAAAGGGATAACTCGGTACAAAGAAATTGCTTGAATTTCCGAAATTTTTCTGCTTATTTTTCCAATAGCACGTTGTTAATGGAAGTAAATATACAAGTTAATAGAAGAGAATCTCTGGCTTTCGCGAAAACGCGTTCGCGGCACACCGATAAAAGTCTAGCCGTGCGTATGTCACGCGCGAAACGCGTAAACCGTGTCAACGCGTTTGCATACAAGTATTTTAACACCGTGTGGCGAACTGTCGATAATTGGTCGGCTTACGCAATCGCAAATTTAATTAGTACGTTCACCGGGATCGTTGAATACCTTCGTTACAAGCAACGCAATTTCGACGTATTCGCGATTAAAACAGAGAGAGTCGAGCATTCGTTCCGAGTCCCTTTCGGGTGCGAATTCTATGCACGATTTATGCCCCTTTGTGCAACACGCAATCGGCAACAACGCCGATGCATAATTTCTGAAAGCAGAATTTCGTGTATGCGAACGCGCTCGCCGTGATACCTGCTCCCTGTGAAAATCGAGTGATTAAACTTTGGTCGCGCCGATGGCCTGGCTAATTTCGTTTAATTACATCGCACGTGTGCCATATACCGCTTTACCCTGGTAACCTGTCGAGTAACTTTATTAATCCTATTCGACCTGGTAAAACTTCGTTTACTCCTTTGTACGTTAACAACTGGATACCGATTACTGACCAGATAATTACTTGTTATCCGCTTGGCAACGAGAAACGGAGCTGGCCAAGTGGTTAAAAAGTTCGCAGCAACATACTTTCTGAAATATACCGAACTAGCTTAATTAAATATACTAAATATATCGAAAGTTTCAGTTTACCAAGCTTGTCTAACCAAGCTTGATTAATGTAACTTGTTATTTACCTAAAAGTCAGCATGGACTTGGTCGATGATAAAAGAAGAGGTAATTAGAATGCGAAGAAAGAGAAGAGGAAGCGCGGAACAACCTTTGTAAACTGTATAGCAAACTTTCTATTTTACAAAGAAGTATTTCTCAGCAACTAGGTCCGAAATAGGAATTATTTTTTGATATTCGCGATAGCAGTTCGCTATAAATCCAATTCTAGCGCTCCCGGAGACACGAGATCTCCAAATCTCGTGCTTCTGCTGTTCGGTTCTTCGAACGAAACGTTTCCCGTGGAGAAAAAGGATACGATATGATGTAGAGACGTGATTCTCGTGGCAGCAACCGTGGAAACATCCCATTGCCCGTCCGGAAATCGACGAGAACATCGAGTATCGGGGATCTCGAAGTAGTAGCAACGTTTCGTCAGACAGGTGGATAGAATCGGACTTGGCTCCTGATAGAAACTATACGTGTTTACAGCCGAGCGAGTGAGACGAACTCGAGAGGAGAGGGTCAACGAGAGACCGAGGAAACGAAGCGGAAGAAGGGAAACGGCTGGAGTTGAAAAAGAAGGTGTGGAAAGGAGAGAAGCGAGATAAGGCGGAAAACGAGAAATGCGAAGGAGAAGATAGAAAGAGCGAGTTGACGGACGCTGATCCGGATCTGGTTACCGGTGCGGGAGGCTACAACGAAAAGCAATCCACCGAATAAAATTGAATCTCGTCAGGAGTCGGTGTATTTAATGAAAGAGAAGAGAGGAAGGATCTCGCTGTCTAAGATCAAGAGGATCGGCCGCGTAGAAAAGTGGAGTAAAAGAGGTTGGCGAGGGGGTGATGAGGGGGTGGTGGTAGTAAGACAGCAGGAAGGGTGGGAAATAAGTAAGCAAGCGCTGCGAGGCGAGACTCGTCGACCGATGAGTAGTACTTGCGCGTGTAGACCAAGGTTTCTTCCTCGCCAGAATTTGTTTTCTTCTCGATTCTAGTAGTAGCCCCCGTCCATCATGGCAGTACGGGTGAGGTTCTTTGCTTTCTAAGAGGTCCTGCGGAGATCCGAAATCGTTCGAAGACCACTCAAAAATAATCGAATCTCGTGTTGGCTCCTCGAGTGCTCGTATTCCAGTTATGTATACACCGAAAGGTTGAAAACGTTCGATAGCGGTCTTTGCGGCAAATATCAGGCAAAAGCGCTGAATGAAAAGGAAAATGTCGGTATAGTGAGCGATTTAAATGCCGATATTGTGCGAACTTTTCTCTGAATTCAGTAATCCAGAGGGGCAAAGCGAAGGCGATGCGATATAAAGCATCGAATAGGGTGGCCGAAGGAGGTTCTTCGTACTTTTAAATTTAAGGTATTGAATAAGCAACATGAATTTCTGAAAGAAACGAAAAGACCAGAGAAAAATAAGAGGATCGTGTCTTTTTGTTTGATTATTTAGTTGCATCAAAAACTACGCAAACTTTTTATATTCGTCGCTCGATCGTACGAGTACCTATGTAAGAGACGATCGTACAGACGATTAACGACGAGAACGTTAAATACACGAAAGCGCTACTACCGATCTCTACGATAACGATATCGCGGTAGATCGTATTAGCTAAAACAATTTCAGTGATATAAAGTTACGTATATTTTATAATATTATTTTATCGCGTTACAAAATTATTAAATTCACCACTGGGGAACTGTATGTATTATGCAATAATCGGATGACAGGGGAGTACAAATTAACAAAGTCATGTTCGCCGATAAATCGAAATGTTCTTCGTAATTTCATCGCGACAAATTAACGTTAAATGTACTCGTCGATGTACACCTAGTCGTGGTATAAATGTAACGATCGAGAACGTTAAATTTATCGAAGATTAACATACCTAATATTCTCGCAACGTACATCGGTTTAGCGTATTTTTACTCGTTAAAATCGTTGTGAAATTGTCTCGACATAGCGGACGGAACACCGAATATCTAGACTCTTTTCTAAGTAATTATCAATGTCTCGTTACTACGTTGATTTGAGAAATCATACCACGGAGTCTAGAGTATCAAACAGTAAAGCACTATGGTATTACCTATACTCTATTCTACAAAGAAATTTCATTATTATTATACGACGTGTATATTATAGCAATCGTATTTCGAACAATACAGAAATTTTATATATGGGACTTGGTCTTTAAGAAACTGGTTCCATAAAAATACTTATCGCTGTATTTACGTTATATTTAGTCGAACATGGAGAATAGTTGAATTCCGAATTGCAAGGACGGGTATTGTAAAAGAGCAACGAGTAAAATATTATATTTTGCTGTCTTCGATCACTGAATATTCTCGCATTTTTAAGTTTATAATAGGAGCGTAGTAGCATTTACGGTAGTTGTCGGAGGATGGTAACTAGATTTTAAATTACTCATCACGTTGAGATTGAAAGCATTTTTCACTCCGCGGGAAACGCCGCAATTTGCGATGAAATTTGTTTCAAGAGAGCAGACGCCGAGCAGTTGAGCGGAAGAACACCGAAGAACACCGTTCGAAGAGGGTCATTCCATTAATCCCGCAGGGACTTAATTCTGAACCTTCGTAAATCTCGGTTAAGGTTTGTTTGATAGTGTCGGATGGCATCGCCTACTGGGATTTAACCGAGATACACCTCTTTCCCTCTAAACGCGCTTTCTCGACTTTGCACTTGTTCTTAAACCTGTGAGTTTCTTGTCGGTGCGTCGACCAAGACTAAGTTTAATCGATCCTACGCCGTCCGCGAGCAGCACGAGCAAATTGATTCCTTTGTGCTTTGCCGACCGTTAATCTCTTCCTTCGACGTTTTTAATTAAAAATCAAGCGCTGCGGTTTCTTTGGACGTGTTAAACCATCGTCTAAACCGTCGAAATTAATTTTGCGACAATCGAAACCATGCATTTGCCACTTATTCGAGTTAAATAAGCGTTAGAAAAGCTTCGGAGAAAAGAAACAATCGACGATTAATGGAAAATATAACTGATAAAAGAAGAAATAACGCGTATGTGCAAGTACTCCTTCTTTATGAGATTTTTCCTTTTACGTTGTATTTCAAATAGGTAAACTTTGTCAGTTTGGGTAAAAATAAGAAAGGAACGTTATACGAACTTGGGTTGTTCGAAGCTTTGTTGCAAAGTGATAATAAAAATTAAAAAAAAAAAAAAAAAAAAGATGGGAAGAGAAAGAGTGAATGTATTCTACTTATTGTAATTATCGTACTTTATTTTAGTTAAACACCTGAAATAAATCTGAATAAAAAACAATTTCGATCTCCAAGATTGCCTAATTTCACACTTGTTTACGATAACAACGATAGCTTTGGAAAAAAGGTCTTCTTTTGGCACGAACGGTAAACGTTTTGAAATAGATTATTAACGCGTAGTAATCACATTGACCGTGCACCTATTCTTTTTTCATGCCACAGTAACCACAAATGCATTACCACTCCCTTTGTACTTAATATTTTTGTTACAACTTTTTAATGTAGCTTTGAACTATCTGTATTTATATGACGTTTTTTTTTTTTTTTACCTTATGTTTCATCGTAGAATATACCGATGAAGTTTAGTTGGAAAAACTTGGAAGGAAGAAAAAAAGGCAGCTTGTAGCGTCGATTTAATAAATTGCGTTTCCAATGCAATTGATCTTTAGCAGGAAATGTGTCAAGACCAAGGGATGTTAAATATTCTTTATCGGTAAATGCGACAGTAAATAGGAATTCCACGAACGATGCGATAATTTAAATCGACGTATGCTAACTAGGCAGAACAAGCAAACGAACAATTAAGGGTCGGGTAAACTTATCAACAATTCAATTAGCTTGGCGGGAAACGAAAAGATGAAACAACGAAAGTGTAATGCCTCTCGTGAAAGCAACTTGCAACTGCGATCGCGCGGCGGAAAGAATGAAAACCAAAGTTACTTAACAAAGTTTTTCGCCTGGTCTGCTTCGGTGAGTATCGTGCCATGTAAGAGGGGACATTTTAAAAAGATGTCGGTTCTTGCAAATAAATAAGAAAAGATTCCTCTAAGAAGTTGGACGTAGCAGGAAAAGCAGCTACGAGCCCGCGCGATTTATTTAACTTTTTCCACCGGCCTTCCCTTCGCCCCCTCTCGTTCTTCCTTCCTTTTCCTTCGTCCCTGCGCGAATCTCATCGCGCTTCAGCAAATTCTTCCTCGTCCGAGTGTTTCGCGAACGTTTCCGTCGTTATCGTGTAAAGCTCGTCTGTCTGCTTTGCGTTATTTATCCTGGCAACGGCACGAATCCTGTTTTTCCTGCCACTTTGTCTGGAACAAAACGAGATAGTGCAGGCGGATAAAAAGGATGCGATTCGTTAAAAGCGGGACACGAATTTACATTGTTCAGCGGCTTGTACTTTCGGTAAGAAATCCCGGTAATATCGAGAAATTGCCTGCTCATGGTTACAGGTAATATGCTTAAGAAAGTTTTACGTCACTTTGCGAGAATATGTTCATGAAGAAACTGCAGTTTTAAATTACGATGTAGTTTAATCGAATGAAAACATGCGCGTGTAAGTGCGCCGTGAACAAGGGCGAATGTTTCGGAAGCAAAGTTATTGAGAATGAGTTGCAAAAGTCAACTAAATTAATGTACGAAGCGTATTTATAGTATTTAAGAAGAAGGAGAAGTTTAATAGATATGTTTTGTAGCTATACGTTAGAGCTTGTTTTATCGCATGAAAGTTGTAAGTTAATTTATCAAGCGTGTCTACGTTCTTGTTGAGTCGAAGACGACGAATTATGTAAAAATAGCGTATGCGAAAGGCCAAAGTATGATTTTTTAAAGTACGACGTTTAGAAAATAAATTGAAAATAATTTCGACGCAACTTTATTTTAAACAAAACGGATGTTACGTATCTTTTTTTGGTATTTGCATTCTTAACTTGTACGTCGCGTGATTTACGTCAGTTTCTTTATCTTTTATATCGTTGAGGAAATCACACACCTATACACATGATTGATCTTGCGAGAGCGAAACTTATTATTTTTTCAAATTAAATGTTTAATTAACACATGCCAGAGATTGCTAGGAAGGTATATATATAAAAAATAAATTACATTACTAATATAAATATATTCAACAAAAATGAACAACACAGATATTTTAATATAAATATTTTAAGTGTGAAACTGAACACAGCTAAAGATATTTCGAATACGTTGATTAAAATAGTACTTGGCTCAAAACTCGAGTTATATCGTTGTATAAAATACGCGTGATAACACTCATGACCTAAATCAACTTAATGAATTTCTAAAGCGAACCAAGAGGGTTGGCTGCAAAGCCAACTACCCGCATGTAGTTTCCAAAGGTTTATGTCCACGTATTAAAGGGTACCTATTCATGTATTTTGTATCTAGATAAATACACAGACCCGTGTACTTTTACTGTTAAATAAGTAAATGGAGCTTCCTAAGAATTCAAGTCCAGCAAGTGGAAACATGTAATAATATAGTAGGTACCGTGGAAAACAAATAAGAAAGGTTCGTAGCTAACAGGAAAATTAATTATAAACTGTCTTTTTGCTTTATCGTTTGCCTCGGAAAAATTCGTCATCTGATTTATTCGTATTAGGATGTCTCGACCGCGTCTTGATATTCTCGTCTCGATATCCTTGTCTCGATACGTAGAATCGGTCCTGTAAGTAGCGCCCACTTTTCTATTTACACTTTGTGTACGTTTCCTGCTACAATACGCTGAAACCATCCATTTACTCGTGCGATTTTAGAAATTTTCGGTTACTTGTTTCATCGAAAAACCTGATTCAAAGGTGAAATTAAAGCTGCGGCCTGTATAACTCTACTTTTATTAAAGGAATCGAAGCTCGGCTTTTCATTAAAAACGTCGAACAAACGGAAGAATGTCTTCAAAGAATGAAAGTATAGTTTCGAAAGCAAAGCGATGCACCGGTGCAATTTATTACAGTTCACCCTACCTTTACGATCCCGTTTGTGGAACAGAAAAGATCCTGAAAGATAAGGAACGGAAATTTAAATCAAAGGAATACCGGGCGTGGAAAAGGCAATAGAAGCTTATCAATTTCCAATAAAATCGTAATGATATGAACGTGTCTCTTATTTCGAGGTATACATTTCGAGATACGAATCTAGTCGATAAAACAAACACATTTCCATAAAAGACACGAATCGCGTATTTAATTTAAATCGTTTAATTTAAACGACCGGAGGAAAACGCTAAGACTCTATTTTTTAGCACTCGAGATGGCAATGATTCAAAGGAGGAGGCAACCGGTAAAGAGTTACGTAGGGTGGAAAGCGCGAACGAACGTGAAAGGAAATACGACGAGCTTCCAAGGGTGACCGCGCCTCGTAGAAAACTTGTCGTAGCTTGTGGTGAGCCAAACTGAGGGCAGAAGGGCCGATTCGAAAAGATGTTCTTCCTCGCGTTCGAGTACTCTCTTAATCTGCTATTACACGGTTGCTTCATTCCGCTGTTCGATAGTGGTTCGATACATGTAGAACGAACGATCGAACAGCGTGTCAACGATTGTTCGATAAAATTGCCTGTCTTGCTTGCCACGGAATGCACCGTGTCAGGGAGAAGGGAGAAGGGAGGGTGTGGTTCAATCGGGTAAAATGGATTGTCTACGGTGTAATGCGGCTTGAACACATTTTGCGAATGTAATACAATTATTTTACGCCAGTACGGAAGACCGCCGCTCGTTAAATCGCTCACGAATCTATGTTAATGGCTGCGTTTCTATGTTATTACGCTGTCAAAGTGCATGGCCAAATTTTTTAACGAGATTTCAACGCCGCGTAATGTGCTCCCTTGACTATAGGTTATCGTTAATAACGTGTATATAAATTTAATCAGTTGATCGGCGAAAGCGCTTCTGACCAAGGTTAAAAATTGCATATATCATATATGTTTGAGCTTTTGGGGTTATGGAAATGTAATAATTTTCTACAAAATGGAGCTTATAACGTATGTATAATAATAATAGCTGATGTGTTATTGAGAAATTTTTTGCCGAGTCTTATTCAAAAGTTTTAGTATTTCAACTTTAAAATCTTCAATGGAAAAAACAAAAATTTAAAGTCATAAAGCTAAAATTTGTATTATAATATCGAATAGATGAATTCTTGAATCTATATTTAATCTCCATCTATCTTTATATACATATATCTTAATTTAAAATTTTAGAGAAGATAATAATTCTTAAAATTTTGAACGCTGTATTTAAAAATATTATTAACTCGTTATTTATCTCATTTTCAGCAAATGTAATATTTACGTACATACGTAGTTTCCACACTTTGATTCGTGTATTACGGAGCACGAAATACATAGCTAGATATAATAGAAACGATAAGTCGGATTACTCAAAGATAGGAAAACGAAATTACTAGGATTTTTGTTGCAGGAGTGCAAACACCTCTCACAAACGATTCGGTACTTTTGGAACCAGGACCTTTGGTGAATGGTAGCGGACCTCTTTATATCCTCGCGATAAGTGCGGGCGCTTTGATATTAGCCGTATGCGCAGCAATCGCCTTGTGCATTGTTCGCAGTAGCAAGGCTCGCATTCAAGAATCCCAGTAAGTATATACAATTTCCATATGCCGGTTATCACTTTGCAACGAATTCCGGTTTCACGTTCGAATTACCCAGGAAATTTATTTTTAACTCGGTTAGACGAAAGTAATGGTTAAATACACTTTGCAAGTTGCGAATCTTGACGTTATTCGAATAATTCCATTACGTCAAATTCACAGCTACGAATACAAAAAAGTTTACGAGTGTTTCTTCTCTCGTTCCATTCCCGTTTTCTAATTATTTATTGTTAATTCAACAAAAATAAGTCGATCAATTAATTTAATTCATTTTCTTACATTTGTAAGTAAGAAACTTTACAACAATGCTGTTTTATCGTTGGTTTTGAAGAATGAGACAAAGTATTTTGTACTAAACTAAATCGGTATTCTTTAACGAATATTTATTGTCTTTGAATTAAACGTTAAAGAACCGATTAAAACATATTACGGGATTGATGTACTTACAAAGCGATACGTGTCTTCAGTTTAATGATCGTTCTTCTTAATTAGCAGTCTCAAGTAAGCAGTACACATGCTCTAAATGCAAACAGGAAAATTTTGCAGTGCCACTGTCGGGAAATCGAAACAGTACTGCAAAATGCAGTACAGGCGACTATCTTACGATATTTGCGTAGACGAAGAGTACATAAATACCTTGAATAGTGCTTTAAATTCTGATTGGCATTTCAAATGTCGTAAACGTACGAACAAACGTACCTTCCCGCGAAGATAAAAGTCACTTATTAAATGACCTAAGCTAATCGTGTCGCGAGTAAAATCGGACACGAGCGAACAAACGAAAATCAGCGGCAAACGGGACGTTGGAACGCGGCGACGCGTAGGCCACTGGCTGCTCATAAGATTCGCACGGTTGGCAGGTTTTCACGTATCGTCGCGCGCGCCGGGCGCATTCTCATTTCCCACCAGCAACCGGAGAGTGAAAAGTCGTCGACGTACGTTGCCGGTTGTCGTGAATTTTCCGCTGGATGCGGCAACTGCCGAGTTGGGCAGGTCTCTCGGCCCGGTTCACCGTAGGGAAGAGACAGAAGGGCAGAGAAAGATTTCTACACCCCCGCGGGAAATTCATGGGATAAGCTGGATAGGAACTCGTCCGCATGAAATATCCTTTCAATAAGCCCCGGTGATACGTCGGTCGCTTGCCACGGCAGCCGACATTTTATTGCACGGCTACACGCCCCCGTTCGAAAGAGGACTCCTGCGGGAGAGAATGTAAGCAGCGAATTCTGAGGGATGGAATCGCTCTCCATCTTCGCCTGTTCCTCACCTTTTCCCCTGCTATCTCGCCTCCGCTCGACTCGTCTTTCCCTCTGTGCGAACCACTTGTCTCTTTTGCAGATGTACCGAACGAACTAGCTCGGTCTGGCATCATGGGAAAATGCTTCTCTTATTTGTACCGATCGACTGAAATGCTTCGCATCCGTCTGGAATGAAAGCTTCCGAAGGGTTCATGAAGTCATTATACCGCAATTTTTCTTTCTACGCGTCCGATTCGCCTAGCTTGTAAAAATTATTTCCACTCTTCTCTTACGTTAGACGTTTGACTTTTATATAGATAGTAATTTTTTTGTCGAGAAGCGATAGTTACAAACATTTGATATCTGTATATATACACATATTACATACTTAACAAGTTACTATAAACTTTGAAAGATACCGTTGTGATAAGTACGTGTTTGATATCAGACATTAACCGAACGTCGTACAAAGATAGTTTTTCCATCGAGCTTTTATAACCTATTTCACGATGCATAAATTATTAGCTATACGTATATAGCAAAGCAACTTATCCAAGAAGATTGCGGTAAAAGAAGATCCGAGGCAAAGTTTCAAGAAGGGAGAACTTTTACTTCCCTTATACTTTGTTCTCTACTACCTCTCCAGCTTCTCTCTTCTTTATGCGGACTCGTCGTATACTTCCTTTGAATATATTAGTTCTTCCTAGACTTTTGGCATGCGATTTTTCACGCGACTTACGAAAAAAAAAAAAAAAAGTTTCGTTCAAATTTGCGGCAACGCGATCCATTCCATTCCATTCGTTTCTAATTTTTGTTTCTCCTCTGTTATAATTAGCCGCTTGTACCTCGTCGCTATAATTTTTGTAGATGATTCAAATATATAAATTAATAGACAAATTATATCGCAATCTGTTTCCATCCTGACTGACATAACATAGTCAAATAGCAAGGCAGTTTTACGAGCAAAAGTAGGTCCAAAAAAGATGGAAGTACAATTTCTACGAACATGTTCCAAGGTGTACGTGCTTTATTTTACGAAACACTGAAACAATTTTTCCTGTTATTGCGCTTTACTCTGACATTTCATGGACATTCCAGTTCACTTTCTCAAGGCCGACTTGAAACCTGAAGTTCTAATTCGCCGTCGAAGTTCTAATTCTAATCAAATTAAAAATTCGATCGAAAGCCGAAAAACCACGAACGTGTCACCTGGTCGATGTAAAAATTTAAAGTCTAGAAATCGCCTTCTTCTCGATTCTGCGAGTAGAATACCTTGGAAATATGTATTCGAATTAGATGCTGCATGAAATGGTTTCATTAACAGAAATACCCTGCGAGGTATTATAAATAAATGTTCTACGAAGCACGTTATTAGATTAAAATCCGTACTAAGTCTAACTTTAATTAAGAGACGCTCTTTGCAATACACGTATTAACGCTCGAGCGTACGAGAAATCTACTTAACGGCAGGTTGGTAGGAGAGCCTCTAGGTTACGTAAGTAGGTACTTCAATTACACATTCAATTGAAACCCCGTTATATCTGGTATTAACGAATTAAATACTTTCTTGCTCGATTACCCGATATCGATGAAACGAATCTCATTGCACGATAAAATTATAAAAATGAGATCAAAAGGCAAAAACTTCCACCGACCTTTCATCTTCGTTCCCTTTGTACGCCGCCTTTCCGATTTCCCCCAAAGTAGACCAATTGTCTCCTGACGGGCATTATTAAATCTTTTGAAGCTGCTCGTCATGAATTTTTCTTAAGAAGCAAATAGTTCGAGATCCCTTTTGACGACGAATATTACCGAGCCGCTAATTTTAATACGTACCTATTTCTGCCTTTTCTACTACTGATTCTTATGGTCAAGAGTATCGTCGTGTTCAAATGTATTATTCATTCAACGTATTATCCTTTTCATGTCAGACTCGTAAATATATCAATTTTCACTTCCGCGTTAAAGTAACGTTGAATGTCTTCTTTTTTTTTGTTCTTAAGTATACAGATTAGAAAGACGAGTGTTGTAATAAACATGGTATAATAACGTAACGATTAATCATAATAAAGGTGAATTCGTTATTTCCAGAATTATCTGATAATTTCACGTTCGAAATACGCTTTTTTTGTGTAGTTGTTACGGTTTTTTTTTTTTTTGTATAAAATACCTCCATAGATATGAGGGTTTACTTGGATCGTAGACTTTGGTAAATCATCACGTTATGTTACACCACGAGCCTGTTGTACGATAATTTACTTAATCAATACTATTGGTCGAAAGGTAATAGCATTAATTGAGAAGTGATAAATTTATCCATCGTAGACTTCTGTTGCGCGAACAATATGTAGAAGCTTATAAAACTTGAATCATCGGACTTGTAATTTGTAAGTGTGAATAATTGTTGAGCGTAGCCATCGAATTTCTTGAATACTCTGATATAAGGAGAATCTATTTTATGTCGCTATTAGCATACGTTAAAATGTTGCGACTTCCAATAGCGAAATAGCGGAAACTGTGATTTCTCGAAAAATAGTTTGTTGAAATTATTTCTAATTAGAAATTAATTCGCAACTTCAAGAGTGCAATATATTCTGGCAAATATCTTTTCCTCCTACTTCTTGGTAGCAGTATATTTATCGTGAAAGTAACTGTAAAATCTGTTTATTTCGAAGCAGGCGGCGTTAAATTTTTACACGGAAATGTGCATTATCTACCTATTACGATATTCCCACAACAAAGAAGATACGCTTACTCGAAAGAATAGCTTCGTTTCATGTCGTAAAAAATATTTACCTTTATAGCTCAATTATTACGAACGAACAAAAAACTTTCCATATTTTATCTTCGATTCGTATCCCTTTTTTTGCCGAAGCTTTTTTTGAAATCGTTCAAAACGCGCGTATCTGACGAAAATACATTCTGCTCTTACATTTATACGATATGTAATACCGCGTATTATATTTTGTAAATAGTATTAGGCGAACCATCGATTCTCACATAGATTCTAACATAGTTGCAAACACGGTATCTTCTATTAAGATATTACATTTTACTAAGAATTGCGTTTCGTTTTCATTTCGCAAAGTAACGGTAGTTGCAGTTCCAATAACAGTTTCCGATGAATTTTCGACCATTCCTCAAACGTCCACAATCACTAAGGCTGTAATCTGAAATTTTAATACATCGAGTGGGCACTTTTATCGTGGTCCCCCAACAGAGGAATATTTTTATGGAACGGAAATTTTAGGAGAAAGGGAAGACAGGAGTAGCCCTTCTTCCTCCGAAAATGCCTCCTTACCTCGTTTCCCGCGGCGTCTTTCGCTTTGGGGAAGTCACGGCGCGGCATGGGCCAATTGTCTCTCGAGGGATATATTAGCTCTTTTGAGTCTTTCCAGGCTGATAACGCGCGGGAAAACGAGGATCCTTCTCCGGCCCTTATACGTCTCCTTCGGGGGCGAGCCTGCAGATTTTACATCCGTCCGCTCGAGTAAACACAGCATCCACCCTTGCACCCTCGTTCCCGTTACCATGTCGATCTCGACTCTACGCGCAAAGCACGATTTTGAGATTGGACAAGAACACGTTGTCCTTTGCGGCGAAACATTCCATTCTCAAACAGAGACAAGGAATTTCTTCGCACTTGTTCCTTATATCCCGTGTACAGCGAATATTTCGTTCTATGCTCTTGGTAATATCTTTGCGCAAACAATGTGTATAGCATTTTATTTTAATACAATATCAAGTCTATGATCTCATTAGATCGGTACATATGAAATATCGATACTCCCAAGTTCTAATAGGATAGGCCAATATTACCCATTAAACGTTCCCTTATCGTCGATTATCGAGTATATTAAAAGACATAAAATATTACTATATATCACGTATATCTATCGTTAGGAATATTTAAAATAAAAATATCGAAATCTTATTATTGATCGTCGTAATTAAACGGAATAACTAACATCCGATTGTAACAATTATATACATTTGAAAATTTACAAGGAAACTGAAGCAGCTTTTCCGTACGTGTTGTTGAAACGTGAAACGAGTTCCAGAAATGTCGGTAACATGAAATAAATTGAACGAGATGTAAACAGTGGTTCATGCACAACGATCCATGTATCAATGTTGAAATAGCCTGTAGCGATAAAGTCGACTGTGAACGTTACAAATTGAACAGCGTTTTTTAATTTAATGCACCAATAAATTACGGCTACGTATTTGCTATGTATTTGCTACGTATTTATACAGAAATTATCGCGCACGAATGTGTCACTAGCAGCGAAATAAAGTAAATCGGGCATGCTAAATCCGAACTCGTACTACGGTATAAAATATAAGCCCGTCCTCGGACATGAATACAAAGAATTGGGAAAAAAAAACCGAGCGTGGAATATTTGAAATCGTTGGCGCAATGTGTTTCTCTTTTTCGTTCACCTTTTTGCCGAATCGCGGTAGTGGATTTACATGCGAAAAACGGCCAATAAATCCGACGAAATATCGGAATTACCGTTCCTCCGCGAATTCTCTCTCTCGGTATTTTAGTTTCCTCGGTATCCGTACCCCCGTTTATCGTTCTCCTCGTCTTCTATCTCGCCGCTTTTGAGCCTCTTTCTGCTCTAATATCTCGCTGCAAAGGGGAACGAGACCCTCTTTGAAAATTTTTCCCCGAAGGCTAAGCGGTAATTTCACACGCTACGAGGACTTTTCACGAGATCGATCATACCGGATACGCTGCCGAATGCGTTGGCAAACCTTCTGTTACGTCGAGTTACGAATTTACGGAAAAAAACCAACGAAGGATCTTCGGGATTTATGCGGACATTGTGAAACTCGACGTGAATAATAAACAAAGTCATAAAACTTGATTCTGAAACTGATTAACATCGCAAGAAAGAACTATTTTATCTCATAGAATAAATTATTATTACATGGAAATAAAAATGTGGAACTATAAAAATTTTATTGCATGATATGAATTTCACTGGCAAGCTACAACATCTTTCTGGTTAAACTTTTGAAGAAAAATGTTTAAATAATACATTTCACGCCGTTAGAACGTTGAAAAGAAATGGAAGATATTTTATCATAGACGAGAGATTGTCATCCTTGTTCTAACGTTATTGGAAATTCGCTTAAACGCATCGAGGTTTCAAAGGCAATTCAGTGGATCAGGATAAAAGTAGCGACGAGGCAGAAAAAGCTAGCAGCAGCGCAACGGTAGCAAGAGTCTCTCGCGATTATAACTCGTGCAACTCGGGTCCCGGTGCAAAGCATGTCGCACGTTGCAGAAATAATTAGCCTCGTGTATAATCATTAACCGGTGACTACAGGATCGTCTGTTCTTTCAGGAAAACACTGCCCTGCTGTAGCTATTCGGCGGCAGACACCGGCGGCTTAGCCAGAAGTTCTGTCCTGGTTAGGGTCGACCCACGACCCGGAAGCGCGAATTCCGGAAGTTACGCAACCATTGCCGACCTAGAGCCACTCTATGCGAGACCTTGCGGTTCCAGAGCGAGTTACTACGCTTCCAGCCATGTGACGCATCTGAGCCAGGTATAGTGCAAAATCATTTTACGGAAACTTCGGCAAGATATTGCATTAAGTACCTACATACGTTGGTTTCGAACCGGGGGAATGTGAAACTTCTCGAGGCAGGAGATGCGCTGCCGAGTTGCCTGTAAAGTTTCCGAGTTTAACCGAGTGCAGCCCTACCTTACGTGTCACGAAACATTCGTGCTTCGGTCTAATCAATGTTATATTTGATCGAACCTGATATACGATTTTATGGAGATCGTATGGAGCTGGTTTAAATTTTTGAAAACGCGTTAAAGTATCGAGACGATATATTGGCTCACGAGATGTCCGACGCAACTCCAAGCAAAGAGAGATCGGCGAATATCGTGAAAGCTTAATGCTCGCGTATTCTATCGTTTAAGGCAGGCGAAATAAAACACTCGAGGAGGTTCTTTGTAACAGAGATGGTTCCATGCTACTTGTTAAAGCATTACTGCGAGAGGCGAGGAATTTCAATTCGTTTAAAACGTATGCTTCTGCTAGATGAACGGGACGCAACGAATAAGAGATACTACAATTTGTTATAGAAAACATCTTGAATAATTATTTAATTATTTACTTCTTTAATTTGATTCTCTGGAATCGAGAAACGTTTGTTTCTTTGGACGAATCTCTCGATCGCGTCGACCCTTTCAGATCGATGACAATTGAAAATTATCATAATTATCAAAACAAAAGCAAACATTATTTAATATTATGATAAGTAATATTTAAGAAATTTCGAAGGGATGAAAAATCCATGTTTAGCTCCAAAGCTAAATAAAAAGACAATTTTGATAATATCGAATCGATTTTAAAATTGCGAACAAAGTTTAAAACTGCTTCTTCTAAAACTTCAATTGTGTTTTCAAATGCTACTCTAGTAGCAATTAAAAGGATATTTCTTTTTTAATTTATCTGACCGGAAACTTTCGCACGCCACTGTACGTTTCAAAGAATTCCAGACATCTATGACCAATAAAGACGAAGAAATTATTATGGAGATACGTGTACGGAAACGTGTTAGTGCGAAAAAATTAGCGTGTCAATGAGTTAAGAACGATGTTTCACGAACTCGTAAACTATGACTCTCGTATACGATTGGACAATTCAATATGATGTCGGCTTATTGTGTTTCTTCGAATAGCGTAATGGGCTTTAAAAGCGGTGAAGCAGTCCGCGAAACAAAGTCGAAGGTAGATGAGGAACTCTCATAGAGAAATCCGATTTTCTCTCGGTCCTTCTCTTTCTATCCTGGCTGCATCTTCATCGCGAACGCCGTCTTGTATTCTCTTTTCGTTCTCTACGTCGTTCTTTCAGTAGCGAGAGCGAACACTGCGAGACGATTCTGTTGTCCGGCGTGGCCAGTCTCGTCTGGCCTCGCGCGCAAGACGAGAGGTGCATTCAAAAACTTTATCGAATTTGCGGTCGTAGGAGCCACTCTCTACCAACAACTTTCTCCTCCCAGTGCTTTCAAACCTTTCGGCTCTTTATTCAGCTGCTTCGAACCTGCCAACCTACAACTTCCTTCTAACCGACCGAACACACACCGTTCACCAGAAATTGGTACACGTGATAAACCCCTTTTCCTTCGCATCCTTTCCTCCTTTTTGCTCCCGTTACCTCTTGTTGCTTCCGTCGAGCTTCCTGCTCCGTCCTCCTCGGGGAGATAATTCCCTCCGGAGGAAAAGGTAAGATCTGCTTTTCTTGGTCCTGAGTCTACATGTAATCCGATACTTGATTTGCCACGCGACTTTCGACAAGAAGAATCATTTTATTCGTCTTATTTTGTTGGTTATAGATACCTGGAATCCTTTGGAATCGTACAGAAGTGTGCAAAAGTTATCGGTCAGATAAATGTTTCTCTTCGAGTCCCAAAAGCGATATTTGGAAGAATATTAAAGGAATTTTAAGGTAAAGTTCGATATAATGCAAAGATATGTAGTTCATGCTCCGTGAACGGCGAGTCGACGATCTATACGAAATTTCGAAAAGTTTCGACTTTATGTAACAAATGCTTATACAATGTATTGATATCGATAAGTACTGTAGAGTACTTTGGATTTCTTCGGAGCTTCAAAATAATATTAGAAAAATTAAATTTCATCGTAAACGATCCAGTTTATCTATGGAATGTGGAAAACATGCTTCCTCGTGGAAGGCTAACTTCGCAAAGAATTTTATTAAAACTAAAGAAAAGAAATTTTTTACATTCAAGCACAAGATCATATATCTACGCACTGCCTTTTTACGTACGTCACAATTGACGCAAATTGACACGAAAGTATTATTCTCTGCCGAAAATGAAAATTAATATACATATAGTTATACGATTTGACGAACGATTAAGAGAAACGTAATTTTCCTGTGACGTTATTCCTTTAATTAGAAAAACCATCATCGTCGTTGCCTAATTTGAATTCTTAATTCCATATAAATGCAAATATAAGACCCTCGTTATATGCCAACGTGAGTACAAAGGGAAACCGAGTGTAACTGTGTAATCGATCATCGGTGCTTGAGTGAATAATTAATAAAGCGAATAAATCGACAATTTACAATTTTTATCCTGCTTCGAGAAGACGTATAGAGGCGACGCGGTGAAACGACGAGGACGGGGCGCGGGCGCTGGCGCGGCGAGGTCGTGACTTCTTCTTTTCGCCCTTTCACCTTCTCGCGTTCTCCATTAAAGAACACGATCCCTCTATTCGCTTCTGCCATTGCTTTCGGACCAGGCACGCTTCAGTCGCTGATCTCTTTGATCGCTTAGAATTCAAATTTCAATGGAATATCAAGTACAGAAATCGAAGGACGTGTGAAAGGAGACGATGTACTTTTGTTCGATAAGAACTCTTCCTTTCGAGCGACTTATCGAAAAATTGTGGCATCGTTAGGAAAGAAATTCACATTTTAGTGCATTTTATCGTAGCTCTTATCTCTTTCTATACTACTGTATACTACATACACTTCGGTGCAAGTGGTAAAAGTATTCCTTGATTCCTTGAACTAATTATAGTTTTCTGTAAACAGGAGACATAAGATAAAGTTGCTAGAAATCGAATGCTTTACGCAACGACGTTGCACGAGATTCTACAAGGATTTCGCGATTTCCGCAATTTTAACAAAATAACACGATACAGATTCATCGACGAACAACATACGTACGTATGAAAATCTCGACGTACGGGGCACAACATGCCGTAAACGCGAAATAGCTAGAATAATAACCTCTTTAACAACTCGACGCGACTCTCCTTTCCGCTTGGTGCGTATTTAAAGCGGAAACAAAGAAAACATAGAAGGGAAGAGAACGGGGAGAAGAAGGAGGAGGAAAAAACAGAGATCGCGCAAATGTCGAATAAATATGCAATGGAGTTTAGAAAGAGCAGCCGGGCATGGCTCGATTCACGTAACAAAGTCTAGCCGGCACTTTCCGGCTCGAAACGAGCGTTTTACATTAATTTCCCGGGAAAAAGAAACGGCTCGGTACCACCTGTGCTCGGCTATTCAAAGAGGAGGTTGGCAAAGGGGGGGGGGGAGGGCGGACGAAGGTTACACACGCGGTTAGAGAGGCAGAGAAAGGGGGTGAATCAGGGTGAAAGGTGGAGAGAAGCTAGAGAGAAACTGCAAGTGGGTCCTGTGATTGTTTCGGCTTTGATCTTGGATCAATTTACCGGGTATACGCGTATGCCTGAACCCTCGGTGTCCTCGTCTGAAACGCCACCCTCTTGCTATACCGGCGACTGTGCGTCACCGACACGAAGAACCACGAAGAGAGGAGTGTTTATACAAACGCGTACGGACGTAAGTACGCGCACCTCAGACGCGAATATACAAATATACACGTACACGCATACACACACACACAAACATATATTTGTATGTAACCACGATCCTTAGGGAAAACTTGTCCTCCGCCCTGATTCCGCACCCTTTCCCTCGCTTACTCGCTCGCTCGCTCGCTCGCTCGTTCGCTCGTTCGCGAGCTCTCTTCAAACTCAGCCAGTCATGTAATGCAGCAACGTCTTATCCCTCCTGTAAAACGATACGCTTGAGATCCCATTGCTGAAGAAGCCATTACCGTTCCTGTTTACCGGGGACCTTCGGTTTCAGAACAGATGCGTTTTCCTCCTGATTTTCCCGATAGACGCGGAGAATAACCACCCTTTCGTTATCGAAAGAAAGATAAGAAAATAGTTGTAGTCGATGGTGCGCGAAACTACATCACGGTGAAGCTACGATAAAACTGTTTAACATGCATTGGCTGATAGCTCGTATTTAACGTTTTGTATCTTAATTGTAAATGTCGGCCCTCGAATCGGCGATTCGGATCGGTGTTTCCTCGAGAAGTTCTTGTCGCTTTATCTTCGATCAAGCTTCTTGATATAAACTCGTCTACTGAAATTGAAGCTTTGAATTATTTAAACAGTTCCTGTAGTTATTCGCGAAGCTTCTGGGTAGATTCTGTGTAACGAAGAACTTTTATTCCGTTTAAAAATAATCGAACGACGTAGAAACGTTGAAAAACTTTCGGTGCCAGAAGGAAATGTCGAGTGTCTTCGCTTTATCTTCCGATTGCTTTGATAGTATCTATACCGTACCTGTACCTAACGTTGAACGTTGGTTGTCGAACACGACTTAAACACACTGGCGTAAACTGTACACTCCGGTTTTAATACGCACTCCCATTTATTCAAGTTAATAAATTCTGCCAGCTCTTACAAGAGATATCGAAATTTCTAAAATCGAACTCGATTAAACCAGATACACGTTTCACGTGTCTTTCAATTTCAAAGCATATCCTCTCGCTTTTCCCACTCTTATCGATTTACTTCCTCGTTTCTTTGCCGAATAAAATTCTATCTAGCCGAGAATTAAAGAGCAACGTAGTCAGCTCTCAAACTTGTCGCCATTAAACGCGCCGAATAGGTTGAATAAGTCGATCCTTCGGTTTAGCGAATTCCCAGCCGAACGATATCGTCTTTCGTCCCATGGTCGATGGTTTAACGTAGTTAAATCGGAAACTGTATTATTAATTAGCCGGATTGAAATTAAAAGTTTCCAACGCGACCCTCGTGACGAGGAGGCTAGGCGGTGCCTAAAAATGATGCTTTCAAAGTGGCTCGAACGGGAAACAAACGACGACGTTTGACGAGACCCTCTCGATAAATAAATCGAATTGCTGCATCGTACGCGTCCAGCAAAAAGTTCGCTGCTGGCGCCGTTAAATCAATAGACCGATTGTGATTGTATAAAAGCGACTCGTCAGTCTACATTCATTACAAAAAAATACGTTTGCAGCCGGTTCAATTCCTCTTCCCATTCGTTTCTCGCGGCAATTACGAATCCGTTTTTTCAAACTAATAGCAGCCGCTTGTTAATTATGCGTCGGACGTAGTTGTTAGCATTGAAAAATTTTATTTGCTTCGATGAGCAATTCAGCGATGAGCAAAGCAATCGCCACGCGGCCGAGCACGAAACAAATAACAATAATCAACGTTGGGGGATAATATTTATTACTCGTTTTCCGAAATCTCATTTACCACGTTTCCGTCATTTTCCACTGTCGCCCACGATATTTGCTTCCAATTTGCAATCGAATTGCAATACCAGCATGTACTCGCGATACATACGAAACGTGATATCAAGCGAAAACACACCTTTCCTACGGAACTTTGACGAATTATTCCACACGACGATTTCCTGCTTCTTAAGATCATACGATCACCTGTCATCTACGTGTATTTTATTCTTATTTATTACTTATCTGTTTAGTAACGTATCACATTGCCGCACGTAGATAAAACTTTACGCAGCGCCGATCCTCTCCATTTATTTTCTCGTGGATTGTAAAGGGGTACGTTTTCCTTTTAGTTCTTGAGATATGTGATTTGGAGATGTCGTAAAAATATTCTTAGATAAAGAAATTTAGTCTCTGTGACCTTAACCTTGACATGTGCATACATTAAGGTTTTTACCATACGGTAAACGCGTTGACGAGGGAGGAGTGAAATATTTTTATTTTCGCTGCTTTTACTTTCGGTATTATTTCATCATAAATCTGTTACTTAATTCTCGTCATATGTGTGTTGTAATATGAAGTACCGATTGAAACAGTTGGAATTTAGAATTTTCCGATAAACAAAGCGAATATTGTATATACCATATTTATGGCCAATATGATGTATATGTATGCGTATATGACAGCGATATAATACCACGGCGAATCGATCTATTCAACACATTTTATAAGCGCGCAAAGAAAAACGTGGAACAAATTAAGCAGAACTTTGAAACAGAGAGCATGCGTTATAACCGATTTCCTACGCGGTTTGATAAAGCCTGCGTCATAGCATTAAACTACAAAAGCGTAACTTGCACGTAAAGTGCTCTAATAATCTAATCGCTGCTGCGTTATATCGGCGAATAAAGCGAAGCATTTGATAACATCATTAGCGTCTTATTTTTATAGCACACGGCGCATTCGGGCGTAATTCACTTCGCCATAGAAAACCTCGTTACTGGTTGCAAACAATATAATTAAAAGTGCCTAGCAGCGGTGCCGGCTATCGCGTTTAAACCATGGCGAAGGCAACATGGAAGCATCCGCTTTGCTTTCCATAATAACGAAATTATTGCGTCCCGTCAACTACCGGAAAACCTCCCTCTCTCCCTCTCTGTCTCTCTCTGTCTCTCTCTCTCTCTCTCTCTGTCCATGCCGCACCGCGCCGGGCCGTCGTGTCGCTTCGCGTTGCGATTATCAGTTAAACAAAGGTGCGCTTCTCGTTTCTATTTATATTTATAAGCTTATTCCGCGTTCCAAATTCCACGCTTCGAATTTCACCAACGGTCCTTTATAAGTCTCTCGGCATGCTCGCTAGCCGATTTTAAATTGTCTCATTGCATTTTCATTAACAAACGGAAAAGAGAGAAAGTAGAAGCGAAAAAGGAGCAAGGCAAGAATTCTCTCGCGTGAAAAAGAGGAAAAAAAGAAAAAGCGATAAAGAAAATTAGGAAGGGAGAAACTGAAACCGGCGAGAGGAGAACAGAGAATGAAACCGACGAGCGGAACGAAACGCGGTAATGAAAACCAGCGGACAAAGCGGAAGAAAGAAGCTAGCTCGAAGTAGATTTTTTTTCGGTCGTCGCGTCGGATAAGAATTACAGAGCACGGTAAGTCGCGATATTAGCCGGCCGTACCCTCGTCGAACGTTGTCCCCGAAGTTTCGACGAATGATCTCAACCGCGACATCCTTCTCCGGCTCGGGCAATCTTTCTTTTCAACTTGGTCATCGCGTTACTTTTGAAATCGGGCACGCCCTCCGGTAATTTGCACGCCGCCAATGCTTTTCAGAACTGGTTTTCCATCGTCTTCCGCCTCTTTTCTCTGGCTAGTGTCGCTAGTCTCGCACGTACACGTACACAAAGCTCGGTGCACGCGTAGACGCGTGCAAATGGAATGGGAGGGGCCGAAGGCAAAACTCCGGAAAATTGAAATTAATGAATAACCGGTCTCCCTGCAGCCCTGTTTGCTCCCCGTCGGAGCTGTCCTACGCTTCGCAACGCAGGAACCGCTGGAAAACCGTTGAGGAACAAAGGGGAATGTGGCTACGATGGAAACGACGATATAACGATGACACGGCCGGACGTGCGGGAAAAGGGGAGGGAGCGAAGGGAAGCTGGTCCTTCTCTTTTTTTCTTCTTGCCATTCTTCTTGTCCTTCGGGGACTTCGCGACCTCTTTCGTATCCTGTTACAGGCGACAAATGCTTTTTTAATGAGTTCCCCCGCGAAGGGATTTTGTTCCGTGATGAATTATGCAGACGCCGCGTGACGCGATCGAGAGACGCCGAGAACCGTTGCAAATTGTTTAGGAATCTCTTTGGTGTCTGTGCGCATCAGGCTTAATACCTCCGTGTCTTGTCTGTTAATTTATAGTCGACCGATCCTTGCGAGAAGGCTAGGGCACTCGCGGTATCGAGGTCTGCGCTCTACTGTCGCAATCTCGTACAGGAGGGCACCTTCGGACGCGTCTACAAAGGTACCTTGGAATTGGTTGGCCGTGAACAAGAAGTCATCATAAAGACAGTCACAGGTATCGATGTATTAGTATCGTGTTGGAGTGGCGTGATATCAGGCTTTAGGAATAGTAACGGAGTCGTTGATGTTTTTTTCTTCTTAACCTTTTAAATTAATCGGAACATCTTTACAAATCGTTAGAATATCTTGAAACGTTTCGCAAGTACGTGAGTAGGGGTTGTAAAGGGCTTGACGATGATGAACCTTTTACGATCAGACAAATTCGACGATTTATGTCATTCTATCGACCAACACGATATTAATAAAGTTCGCGATGAAAGATTTTTTTTATACAAAGTTTTACTTTCAAAACTCCTTATAATACATATTTAAGTAACTTACGATTTGCTAGAGTATTCGAACGTTATTCTGATAAATACGTTAATTAAAATTGAATAAAACGTTGCAATTCCACCGCGTGGTAAACATAATTTCATAAGAACGAAATGTTGTTTTATACGTTTATCTTTGAATGTGTAATTAAGCGTCGAGTTTTTATCTCTAATATATGTAATTCGACGAAAGGAAAGACATTTCGTTCTGCTTACCATTTGTATGTCAAAGTGTTAAATATCATCAGATGATTTATATGCATATGTTTACGTACTAAGTTAAACAACTTTATCAACACGAGTACGAAAAATTGAAAATATTATTCGATAATTTTATTTTCAATTATGCGTACAAGTGTTCAAATTTGAACGCAAGTTGTACTACTCTAGGCTAGCGACGCGCGATAAGGTAGAAAATCATGTATCTGCCGCAGATTCGCAAAACAAAAAAAAAAAAAAAAAAAAAAAAGAAAACGATGAAACGAAAGGAAGGAAATATTTCAACAAAATCTGTTACAAAATGAATATATCCTTTTAGTTGAAGAGAATAAAAATAATGAGAAAATCGTAATTATTATAAATTGTTTAACGTCCTATAGCCTAAATTTTACAACTACCAAACGCGTTAACGATAACACGAAGGATAACAGAAATTACTACAGGAATTAATAAGAGATGTTGATGATTTTAGAAGTGGCATCGGCTTATCAAGCCTCTTTGCTGGTGGTCGAGGGCTCGCAGTTGGCAGGATTAGTGCATGCAAACATAGCTTCGCTCGCCGCCGCCTGCCTGGATAGTTCTTGTCCGTTATTGGCATACACGAGTTCGCCAGGCGAGTTGAATTTGAAGTTGTACCTTACCGACGGAAACCATCATCCTGGGACCAGGGACTTGGTGCACGTTGGCGCGCAGGTTGCTAGAGCAGGGGCATTCTTGCACGGTCGAGGGCTCTTGCACAGGTGATTGCATCTACATATTTCTCTATTCGGTAGATTGATTAGAATGTGAACTGAATTGCTGTCACAGAGAGTGACTAAGATACGCAAATACCACTCGTTGCCAGTAGGTGTAAATTATGCGAACAATGTGTAAATGAGTTCTGCTTCTCAAATGGAATTATAAAGTACTGTTTTCATAAGATCGACGAATGCGAAAATATATTTGCAGTTGATCGATCGTATCTTTCGAGCTTGAAAGATAACGCGCGAATAAAAATCGTAATGAGGCGTATGTATAATAACTACATACGCCTACATTGCAATTGCAAGCCAATTTAGCAGATTCTCCAAAATTATCTATCTCGATTGAACAACCAAAGAACGAGAAACAAACGTGTTCGGTAAACTTATCCCCGAAGAGATTAAAACGACGTGCTTTAATCCTTCGTTTCAATTCGCGTTAAAATTATGTTGATCAAACTTATCTTTGGTTGAAACAACCTGTTATTTATGCAAGGTGATTTGGAAATCATGGTACAGAAAGAGCGTTATTGTAAATGGAGCGTATGCAGAAAAATTACGCGAGGAACTACATTTTTTCTGTCCATGTTGCGGCTTCCAAATCATCCTGTGTAATAGCTTTCTCGTATGTGTACCACCATTTATACCATAGAACATGCCGACGCAAAGTTTGGCTGGAAAGAAGGTTTGGAACGTCCTGTATAACCGACAATATGTTTCCAGGGATATCGCTGCCAGAAACTGTTTGATCGAGCCAAGCAGTCTTCGCGTGCGATTAGCTGATACGGCTTTGGCGCGAGATCTCTTCCCTCAGGATTACCATTGTCTCGGTGATAACGAGAACAGACCCATTCGTTGGATGGCCTTGGAGACTCTCCAGCACAATCAGTATAGCACGGCGACGGACGTGGTACGGACCATAATTCCTATTGAATTCCAATAAACTTTTGAAGCTGTACCACTCCCCGACGATAACGGACGACCGAATTTTCTAATAAAATCAGTAGACTATATACGTTTAAATTATCTATTGGAAGACTCGTCTCGTTGCTTGAAAAGTTCTTTACGTTCAGATTCGTAATTTCCGAATTAAAAGTCAAATTCGGAAATTAGATTCCTCCAAATTAATAGAAAGGCGTCTGACCTTAATATACGTAATAATATTTTACTTAAAAATGTATATAGTGTGTAATAAATAGTAAAAATAAAGTCAGACGCCTTTCTATTAATTTAGAGGAATCTAATTTCTGAATTTGGCTTTTAATTCGGAAATTACGAATCTGAACGTAAAGAACTTTTCAAGCAACGAGACGAGTCTATAGACAATTACAAATGTCAGTTTTATCATCGCGTTATATTTTGTTTTATCCGTATTATATCTTATTGTATATTAACTTTATTCGTCTGCGTGGCACGTATAAACTGATTACCAAAAGTCAACAGAAAGACAACTAAAATTACAAAAAGTATAATATATTTGCTTCAGGATAGTCGTTTTCGTACTTGGCAAACAAAGGTAAACCGAATAGTTAGATATCGGATGTTTCAAAAATTCTCGCGGCACTCTAGTTGAAAATCGCTGACGTATCGGCTCTGAAAAGCCAATTTAATCGGCTCTTGATGTTCCCATTATACGCAAGTACGATGATTATGAAGCATGGAATTATTATTGCGGTTTGGTGATTCAAATATTTGTACTAATGTACATGTTCCGATCACAGTCGACGGAGAGAGAATCGATCGATTTTTATCGCATGAATTGGAATTATGTAAATTATTTGTTCTGCCACATTACGTTTCGACTAACTGGTATAAACGGAGTTCTATTGTGCACAGGTCGATTCGATCGATTTAATAAAAATGCTTATGTATATTAAAACAAACTTTAGTCAAATTTGTATCCGTGCGATAGATTAAATTATGATGCGTTTTTAAACGAAACAGAAAACGAAAAAATATTTCGTATCCAATGGATCGCTTCTTTGAGGAAAAAAGATTCTTTAAAACGTAGAAAGGAAATTTATTTAAATGAGAAGCGACTCCATAAATAGTTACCTATTTAAATTTGCTTATACTTCGTGAAAGATACATATATAACGTACGTTGTAACTTTTGCTACGGTATTATCACACTGATACATAAAATATGAAAGTAGATACTTGTAACAAAGTAAATCATTTTCAACTGACATTATCGAAGAGCGTTTTTTACGTTGAAAGAAGCTATTACCGATATAAAGACGTACAAATGGACAAAATGGATAAGATTATTAAATAACGAGGAATTTGGTAGTTTCGAATTTTAATAAAAGAAAAAAAAAAGAAGAGAGAAACATTTTATCGAGAATCGCAGATTCGATGAAGCTGCGTAAGAAAGTAACAAACGCTATATCGCTATGTCGTTTGCTAAAAATTATGAAGGCTGGAAAACCATTGTACGAGTAATTCCGTGACATCGACGTAAGCGAACTCTTATCGAACGTGACGAGTAATTATTGCTTTTCTTTTCTTTTCTTTTTGCAAGTGGTCGTTCGGAGTGTTCCTGTGGGAATTGGCGACGATGGGCCAGCAACCATACGTCGAGGTGGATCCTTTCGAAATGATGGCGTGTCTTCGAGATGGTTATCGACTGGCCCAACCGAGGCCATGCCCGGACGAATTTTTCGCCGTAATGGCCGTCTGTTGGTTAGGCCTTCCCAGAGACCGGCCGACCATGCCTCAACTTCTCGCCTATCTACAAGACTTTCACGATGCCCTGGGCGGCTTCGTTTAAAATATTTATACTCGAACGTTTCACGATGTTCCTTGAAACAGCAAAGCATTCTGGAATGATATGTTCGAATCACGTCGCGGAACCTTTCCGTCAACGTCCCTCGCGAGAGTTCTGAACGCAAGAAAGAGGATTCAACGTGAGCGGGAATCAAAACGAAGACTCATCGAGAGAGAGACTCACGATAAAGATAGCTCGGCGATGAATGACGAATTTTTTGAAAGTAACCAACACCGCCCAGAAGGGCGTGGTTTTTCATTAAAAAAGGAAAGAAAGACGAGACTCGAAAGTGGAGATGCAATCGTATGGAATTGAAAATCGCTGCCCATTTGCGATCGTACAGAACTGAAAATCACTGCCCATATTATTGATTGTCAGCAACGGTACTCGACATTCCCTCTGGCGCGTATCGGCGGGCCACGTTGTTTTCGAAATTCCGATTGGAGAGCAACCGGAGAATCAAAACAGGCGACGATGGTTGACCAAGACTGGGGTGCAATTCCGCGGATCAAAACGATTCGATTACGGAGAAACGAACCAAGTGCGGCCCGATCGATGACGAAAAGATCGATGCGGATATATCCGTCCATAACAGTTAAAAAAAGGAACTCGAAGCGCGCAACATTTTTTATAACGTGATCGAGACAGATGCAACGCGACGGAAAACGCGCGGCGCCTGTGAACTCGCAATCACCGCTATCCGCTGTGCGCGTTACATCATCGGTTCGCAGGCGCGCTTTCGCAACCTTCTCCTTGGTTTCTTTCTTTTCCAAATATTACAATGTCGCTACTTTTCCATAATCTCGCGTTCCGAACGCGTTAGAAAAGATCACAACCATTTTCACTTGCCCAACAACTGGAAGAAAACGTTTCGTGAGACTTGAACGGTCTCGTCGATTCGAGCACTGCGTCAAAAATCTCTATAATCAAAATTGTATTGGATCAAAATGCGCGGATCTACTACTTGGCAAGGTCGAAAATTATGGGACGACTATTTTCTTAGACATTTTCAAACGCACTTATTCGCGTCAATATTTGACTGTTCAGCTACGCGTGCAAAATTCTTCTAGCAAATTTCAAAGCAAAGAGTACAAAGTCTTGCGTTCTTCTCGAGTGTCTTTTCGCAAGTACATTCGCGATATCGACTATGCTATAACATTACGATATTGGATTACATAAAAATATACTCTTCATACGGAATAAGAAAAACAACTGTAGAGTTTTAGCAAGTTATAAATGAAGTTATCTGTTCGACCGGTATCTTTAACTTCTGTGGTATCGTTAACCTGAAAAATATTTGCTCGCAACGATTTTATAAATAATGCATCGAGCTCGAAAAGGGGAAAGTTTGCGGCAAGAGGGGAGACAGAACACAGGCAAGAATACGGTATATTGCGTCTTGCTAACGCATTTTCCGGGAAATTATTCCGATTATTAAAACTTTCGCAAACGTGCGAACATTTACAAATAATTTCACTCAGATTCCTAAACGCAACCTCGTGAACGTAATTTCCCTCGAACGAAGTACGTAATACAAATAATTTAGAAAAAATCGAAATAACCTCGATATCGCGAATGTATTTTCAGAAAAGCTTGACGACGCGACGATCTAAGCGCAAATATGCGAATGTCGTATTGCGTAAAGAAGATCGAGGCCTATTACGCGGAGAGTTACAAAACTAACGTTACGTGCATTTTCGTATGTAATTTAAGATTGTTTATATTATCCGTTTAGACACGAAACAGTATCAAGATGATTCTATTTGGACAAGGACGTTTAGCGTTCCTTGAGCCTAATAAGAGGCTCGAGAGGTTTGCGACGCATTGGTTGCGAAGTTTCGGCATTAGCTTTAGTCGCGATCATCCTTATAGAAAAAATACATTTACGTTGTACTGTTCTATTATCGGTTGCAACATTGATTCTCGACGAATGAATAGAAGCGACTTGCGATCTACAGCGGTCCATACTTAAAAAGAAGATACTGAAAGCTCGTTATGTTTATATGTTTCGAAGAAAAATCTATCTCGTGCGTTTTCTTTATCCTATTAGAATGTCTTTTAATGGCAATTTAATTCTATGAAACGATATTTGTCCGAATAGCAGGATATCGCTACTGTTCCCTGTCTCGATGGATAAGATAAAACAACGTGGGAACATGGAACCGTTGATTTCGATGAATCCTTTGGATTCCTTCGAAGAAGCGCTCGCATCGTCCGAGTGCGCGAGATCACGATTATATTCGACGGTTGTTGGTTAAGTGTCGCGATTGCGAAACTTTCGTATAATCGTAATAACCGGAACGACGGAGAGAGCAAAAGCAAAGCTCGAGAATCACATAGGAATCTAATTGTCGTATCTGACCTTCGATAGGCATATACTGTTACGTAAATGGGCGGTCGAACTATACGTACTTGTAGTTATGTACCTATTAGCCACACCGCGCAAGTCACTTCAAATATCCACGTCTCGCGTCGGATTGCACAAATTATGCAGCATGTCAAACAAGTCGCAATGTCGTGGTTTTCGCTGAGCATTTAACCGTTTGCGGTCCGGCTTATTCTTCCTACCATTCGTCCAGTCTGTTCTATTATATTAATCGAAGCGGACACTTGTCACCGTTTGTCTCCGCAATACTTTTCTCTAGTTTTATCATTTGACACGTGTGTGTTCCAACTTCGTGACAAGTGTACCGTAAATTTCGTGGTGAAACGTCTTCGCGTTTAACAAACGGCAAGTTACGTTCCAAGACTCGTGTTTTACTACTCGATTAGATTTCGAGCCGATCGATAAATCGATAGGCGATGCGTTGGTAAATCCAAATGGAAAATCGCAAAGAATTATTTGAAACTAGCGTTTAATACGTTTACGATATAATTGCGAATACGTTTATCGAACGAAACGCTCTGCGTATATCGATCACTGTCAAGTCCTATTCTTCAAGCGTAAGATATTTCGACAGAAATTAATAGGATATTTTTATTCGAAAAGATATACGTATATCTTTAGATACTAAAGATACCAAACATATATATTTAAGGATAAAAAAAGCTATTTTCTAGTCTTTTCTAGTCTAATTGTTTAATAATATGTCAACCTTAGTCACGAGCTTATCGAAAGAGACATTTTATTGCGAAAATATACGTCGTTCGACATCGTTTCGATAATTTATTCAACACGGTCGATTCGATGTTCAAAATCAACGATCTACTTTTGTTCTTGATGTCTAGTCATAAAATAATTTGCGGATAACGTTTAATTTGTAAGTTAACGGACAAGAGCGAAAAGAGAGATATTTGATTCTAGGAAAAGTAGAAAGAGGAAAGTTGTTGTTGGGTTTCTTTAAAACTATGAAAACTACAGCGATAATCGCGACGGAAAATTCATAATAAGACGCGAGATGACGTAACACACACGTTTAAATGTACTCGATGTGTAAATGT
Organism: Bombus pascuorum; assembly: GCF_905332965.1. Lineage (NCBI taxonomy): Eukaryota > Metazoa > Arthropoda > Insecta > Hymenoptera > Apidae > Bombus > Bombus pascuorum. The sequence goes on along the minus strand of NC_083494.1, from coordinate 17,605,628 downwards.
CGCATGTTCCTGACTACGACCATTAACTTTATCGCACTCTCTCTTTCTCGTCCCTTTCTCCCAGCCCCATTTTTCGACTATACCTCTTCGTCGACGCATTATAAAAAGCTGAATCTACCATCTCACTTCGTAACTATTGCCTACGAGCATTTCACTACTACTAATTAATATTACTATTTAAAGTAACTATTGCTCGCTACTATTTATTACGACGTCCTAAAGTCGATTTATTTTACGAAATCGTCGTCACTATGATGTATCCGGTAATCGTAACTTCCTCGATGTCTTATTTTATCAATGGAGGAACAGGGTAGGCTAGCGCTGCACACTTTTTCGCTATCTCTGTACAATGAAAAGAAAGCCTCGTGTCTCCACGTGAACGTTGTCCACCCTCTCTTTCTCTAATTTCCACGAGGGTTCTCGAAGAGGAAATCGGCGGAGCAGAAGGTCGAAACGCCCTCCTTTCGATTCCGCCTCCCCCTGAACGCAACCAAAGACCTCGATCATGAGACAGTTCCAGTTACTGTAAATATCTCTAGCGAATAATAGTGGTGCGCCGAGTGAGTTGATTTGTGCAGATTCTATTATTTCCTACGACGATTTACGGCATTATTTTTCAACGGAAAGTGAAATATACGTGTTAAAAAAAAAAAAAAAAAAAATGTTAGTGCGTTGTTTATTTATCCCGTTCACCTATCGTTGCGTATTTTGTCCACTCGTATAAGTCAACGTCTTTTACGATTCGATATACAAATATATTAAATTTCTAACAAAGTGAAAATTCCTACTACTCGAAATACTTGGAAACGTTGTATAACTTTATTCTTTTATGTATATACTTTATTAAAACCGATTAAACGTTAGAAATTTCTAAATTTATCTGTTATCTCGTTCAAAGTCTGATATCATGACCAATTCGTATTTTTAATATCGTAATAATCTCCTCAATTATACGAGTAAAGTAAAAATTTTCTTTCACCTATATTCTCTCTGTCGCATGACGACTGTTTCAATAAATCTCGATATTTCTATCACCTTCTTTCTTCGTATATTTATCGTAACTCGGATTCTAGTCAGAATCTTCCATGTAACTGGATTCAACTTCTTTTCCAGGAAATGTAAGTTGAGGTATTAAGATTCCAAATTAGGTTTCAAGGTATCTTTCGTTTCGTTTCGACGCTTGATATCGTATTACGCGTTTCCTCTTTTAATTACGTTCAATCTTTTAATTTCAATTTCAATTTCAACGCGCAAAGTATAAAAATCCGTTGCGTGTTAAAATAAAGAAGCAACTACGCTGTTCGAACAATAGATAATAAAGTATAGAGTTTGTACGACAAGTTTCTAATCGACTCAAATCTATAATACAGATGTGTAAAAACGCGACGTTGAAACTACGTTTCAACAATGTTTGGAAGTAGGAATTCGATCAATGGATATTCTGCGTCTAATAAAGCAGATTCTGTCTTTTATTCGTGCATAATAATAAGAAAGTTGCTAAAAATTAACGATGGCCGAAAGTAATACTAGAAAATTTTCACCATCGATAATTATCATCGTTATTGACAATTACCGATAATCAAAATGAATTTTTCTCGGCAACATTGGGTACCACTAACCAAAACATGTTTTCCGATAGAGATTTCAACCATTTATATTTATAACGGTTATTCGTAATGAAAATCATTTAAACATGAATTGTTGTACCGTTACTTTCTCGATTTGAATTACAACAGTCGCGATCTCTGCGAGAGACACGTTCGCGAAAGGTCTAAAAATATTCTAGAAAGAAAGAACGCGTATACGAAAAGTGAATGATATATTTTGTAGCGGATAAAAAGAGGACGTGGTCAGAGAGGCTCGTGCGTCGATCGGTGTTCTCCAAAGAGCGTAAAGGTACCATACGGGCTGCTGGTTGGCAGGAGGCCCTTTCTAAAATCGCGGGAGCCGACCGGAAACGGTACGAAGGCCCCGAAAGAGAAACCAAGAGTGGGAGATTGGAGCAGTGGGAGAGAAAGGAAAAAGACGGCGCGAGAAACAGACACGATGGAGAAAGAGGTGGGCCAGAGCCGGGTAAAATGTGGAGGGGTACGCGCTATTTCCTAATCCAAGCGAGAGAGAAGCGAGAGAGCCAACCAACCGACCAACGAAAATGAAAGTGACGGAGAAAGTTGGGGCATTGTTACGGAGCGTAAGCCCAGCGTGCGACGATGTTATACATATGCCTCGACTCTGAAATTCTCCTTGAATTTTGATTCGCGTAGGCACGCGTTTTATGTCTTTCCGCAACTACGTAAGTCATTCACGAAAGTCTACGTATACCTATCGAATTTTGTGTATCTCGCTTGCCAAAGAAATCGTTATCGCCAAATTACTTACACGCTTACGTATCGGTATAATTATCGTTAAAGTACTTGTAAAGGGAATCAAAGAAATTAAACGGTTCGATTCGGAAAAATCTTGGTCGACACAATAAATTTTTCGATACCAGGGACCGGATACCGAGCTTGACGGTACGCGTAGGGACGTTACAAAATATCAATATAACGATAATGTAACGTTGAGCGGTAATTTTTGTAACACAGTATCCCTTTCTGTACGTCGATCGTGAAACACGCGTACGTAATAATCGCTTTACAAGCGCTTTATCTTCTTCCGATTTATTCGCTACCGACTCCGCCATGGTCGATTTTCGCGTAAGGGCACGCTTCAAGGACACCTAACGCCGGAGATTTCTAAATTATCAACTACCTCTGTTTACTGTCGTTGCGAAACTGCTTGCTCCGAGCTGGAAGAAATTCTGTCGTCAAATAGAAATTCATCTTTGTTTCTAACGTTTCACACGATAGCCTTTTTTGACATTTTGCGATTAAACGGCATCTTGCTATTTTGTAGTACATTTATCACTGTTTTCTGATATCTGTATCGTTTCATAAATAACACCAAAGAATCCAAAGTTGTCTGCGTTTACTAATATTTCAGCATCTTGAGAAGCCAAACCGATCGCAATTCTACTTTTTATAATTTCTCCATTCATTACCTGGGATCTCTCGAACGGCCAAATTTATTCTCTACGTTCTAACGTAAATTTTCGAAAATAACGTTCGTAAAGTCACAAATTCTCTTTGCTTTTTAATTCATCGAGCTGGAGATTTCTAGACGCTTCGTCTTTCTTTGCGTTTTAACACAACGTTGAGCAATTATATATCGATTTACGCAATTATCAAAGCGTAAAATCGTACAAGTTGTTACGAGTACAAGTTAGTGACAAAACGAATCTCGGATATTCGCTATTATTATTATTACGTTCGATAAATTCGAAATTATTAACTTACCTTTATGTCGATCGATATTATTGTCGTTACCAAAAACGTCTTACGAATATTTGGCAGGGTGAAAGCCCCAAGAGCCCTCCCCCCCTCTCTCCCCTATGCTTGTTACGCCATTCACTATGGATCATTGGTATTGCGATATCTCGAAACTTTCTCTTTGAGTTAATAAATCGTAATAGATTATTAACCACTATTGTACCGAAGAAAACTTTCTATGCAAGAATCGATTACTCCATATTACCTCAGTTGAATAATTTCTAACGATCGTTGTTGTTACAAACGTTGCGTAATTTTGTCGCGTTGCCGATACACGGAAAGATCTTTTTCTTGCAAACGCGCGTACGCAAGTACAATATCTTTGAACTTCTCGGGCTCCTGTTTACGTTATCTCTATTCGCAAATCCGACAGAAAGATTACCGTTTATTACGAGCTTGAAACAAAATTTCTATCGTACCACGTTTTTACTTTATTTCGCAACATTGACTCGAAACAAACGCGTAAGTCGTTGAAATCTTCGTTTACGCGTGTCCAATAATTGGCAAATAATTACCAAAATCGTGGATTATTCGGCGCGGTCGGTTACGGTTCACCGACTCGGAGCAAATACAATTTCTGCGGCATTTCCAGATAAACAAACAAGCAAAAACAATACGCGAAAGCAGCGTTGCAGAATCGTGCGGTTACGATACTAGTACAGTGGAAATAGGGGCAATAAAACGAAGAAACATTTCGTAGGTAACCCGGCGAGAAACTCTATTAGATTTTTTCTTCCAAGAAGCGGTAACAAAGTAGAAAAGTTTCTTTCCTCGTTACCTAATTTCCGGTTTTACTCGCATCGCGATTGCCACGGCGACAAGGTTACCGTTCCGTTTATGTGGAACGAAGTTTGCTTTGAAAACCATAAGAGGAGAGAAAAAATACATGCATGTAATCGACGCGTTAGTGCACGCTGTGACGTTGAAAGCCTACCGACATAAGAGGCACCCGACGAAAGTGCGACGTTACGTAATTCGAGCACGGGACATTCGTCCTCGTGACCGCGTGGCAGGCAACGAATTGCCGACAATTATGGAAAAGGAAGATGGAAATCGTGCAAGAAGCTAATTACATTGTTTCGTCGAGCAGACGAAACGCCGTTTTCGACTTGCTCTTTCCTTCTCGCGATTCTGTACTTTTGATCGAGAAACGAAATTTCCTGTTTCCCTGAGGATGTGGAATGGGACTGTGGAATGGCACCGTCAAAAATAATAAATTTACTTGAAAAGTTTTCACACGTGTTCTTTTTACAGCTTAAATCTATTGATAGAAATGTAAAGATTATTAATAATAATAATACGAAGGTATTCAACTTTTATATAAAATATCTCTCGATATCACTGAGATCACTGAGATCGAAGATATTCACGATGATCAATCGGCATTATATACAGAGACAATTTTGAGTAATTTGTAATTTTTCAAGTTTCGTAATATTTCAAGCGTGTATACATACACGTTCTAATTTACTTTCAAATGGAATACGTAGATTTTGCATTATATTGTTTGTATAAAATTGTCAGTAAATGATCGAATGTAAACTGCGATAGTAATAATTCGAGGATCTGATATTCAAACTATACGATGTATTTTGGATATTTATCGACGTAACGAGTCACCGTAAAACCGCAACCGCGTAACTGCGTTATCTTTCTTAATGAATTCTTTATGTAAAGAATATGGTAGTACGTTTAATTTATCTATTCCTAAGTTTCAATAACTTTCAACTACGGAATTAGAATTCTATAACTGAAAGTTTTTCCTTTTTCTTAATACTTTGAATGGCCTTTAACGCGTCTGTACTAATTTTTCTAAACTCCTTGTAAAAATCAAATTTTACTAGTAACTGCGATTATTATCTTTACGCGGCAATTTTCTTTAACCTTGTATCCGAAATTAATGTATTAGTCGCAAACACGTTAAAATATTGCGCTTCGTTATATCATCGGAACAGATAAAAACTCCTTTAACGCGAACGACCTTCCGGAAGGCACGATAGAAAGAAAATAGATAGTAGTCTTCCGACTGAAAATAGATCACGCCAAATTAGTCATTCTTGCTTAATTTCAAAAAATAAACTTCCACTTTAAGACGGATGTGGCGACGAAGCTAGCGTCACGTGTTCCAACGTACAGCGACAAACGTTCAACTGCCCGTGAAAAATACAAATTAAACTTTAAGCTCAAGAACGACCGCTCAAACTGCAAAAACATTCGTCGATTACCATACTTCCTTGAGGAAATTGAACCGTTTGACCGACACGGAACATAACGTGACATATTGCGAATAATTATGCTTGGAAGAACGCGATACGAGAGTGTCAAAGGACTTGCAGCAAAAGCGAACGCGTCGGAAAGATAGGGAGGAGGAGAAGAAGAAGTTGTTTCTTGCAAAATACCGGGCAACGTGTCCGAGGTCGAGGACCATCCGTCGAATCTCTGACGAAACTCTTTGTTTCTTGCCTTTTCATTCGAAACAGCAATTATCGTGCTTTCCAGTTGGACCAGGTAAAACAATCGAGCCTCTCTAGCTACATAAACCAACGAGTATGAGACGACCGGTCCTTAACCGGACAAAGAAAAACTGGTCCCGCAAGCAGAGAGCCGCAGATCGGAATCGCGATGAACAAACTCAGGAAAGGAATAATACGAGCGGACGTTTTGTCGCCTCGATATCGAGAAAAGTTAAACACAGATCGACCAGCTACCACCCATCCCTCCGATAAATTACGAGGACTGTATAACGAGGTAAGTAAGAAATAAGTAAATAAGCAAGGGTAGTTAAAAAGAGATAACGTGAAATATTATTTTATATTTCATTGAGAATAGGAAAAAGCGAGGCGCCGTTTTGTCATACAAATAAGATTTAGAAAAATCACTATTTTCTATTATGTACTCTATTATGTTCCTTCGTAAGTACGATGCAGTTTCAAAGAGTAACGACGATTTAATATAACGCGAAGGAAACGATAAAGAGATATCGAAAGATATACGTATTTTTTATTGATGTTTCTTTAAAAGTGGTACGTACTTTACCTAAGACTACCGCGTACCGTAAAAATTAGAGTAGAATGTGTAGGAAAACTGATTTGTAAGTCTAGAAAAATAGATAAGATCCGACGGAGACGAGCGACTTTTTTACGCTACGTCCTCGCTGCGTCCTCGCTACGTAATAAGTTTGTCTTCATTGACGAGTGACTTTGACATTAAATAACCTCTTTTAAATACTTTGTTTCGCTTATCGCATCGATGTAACGTCGCGTTTTATTGGTATATCGTTACCTATGCTGTTCGAATCATCGTATCCATGTAAGTATCTGTTTACTTATTACACGCTTGTAATATATCAAAGATTTATATATAAAGATTGTAAAAATATATTAAAAATAAAAGGAAACCATTAATAAGAAGTTTTTCGTAAAAGTGTTTCACTCTAAATATATAATGTATCGTACCATCGTCTGAAAATTGTCGAAATAACGTATTCAACCAGAAGGAAACTTGGATTTGTTTTACGATGAAAATACGATGAAAATCTTTTGACAATTAAATAGAAAAAAATGTTATTAAAGACCAGAAACAATGAATATTTATTAGGAACGATACCAGCCCCAAAACTCTCGTACGATAGCGTAGATATGCATGTCGTTTCTTTGTAAATCGTTTGAATAAGAAACGTAGTGATCGATGTTTTCGTCGTAATTTGCGTTGACGATTCTAAAATGTAATCCGAAGAAAGAAGGACGCTTTGTTTCTGGAAGGTGACACACCTGGACAAACAGAGGAGCGATCCAAGATCTAATCGTTAAGAGACTCGGATCAAACCGTCGCGATCGAGCGAATGGTCGAGTTAGTGAAACACTTGGAAAGGCGGCTCAAGGCTCGGCTAGCCTTGGACGCGTTAGATTGCCTAATATTCAGGCTTCGAGCAATGCTGCGTGTCGTCGACATGGGGCAAAAATACACATGAAACTGTATGACACAATTCACGATAGACTGACAAGGCTCGATTTTGTACTCCATCGGTAACGATGAGCTTTGATATTCAGATAGCTGTTAGTTCTCGTCGTTACAGAAATTTCTTCTATTTTTGGGCAACTACGACGAATCGACGATCATGCGTATTTGTCAAATTTCGACATCCGCCGTCGATACAGCAAGTATTGGTTAAAAGTAAAGCGTTCGCTCATTTGTAGCGCTATATGTAGTTTATATATGTAGCGGAATACACGTATAAGGACGTGATAAAATAAGATTAGATATAGAAGAACACAAACGGTGTTATATGTTTAATTACATTATTCGTTTCCTCAAATCTTATTAATAAATAATTAAAACTCGCAACGAGTTGTCTGCATAAGAAGATAATATCGGTATTAGGCTTATTACGTGTAGTCATGAATGCAGATAAAGAAGTAGGATCTAAATAAATTTTACATAAATCCATAATCCGCACTCTAATCATAGTAATTAATCATTATTAATTTGCCTATAAAGATCAGGCAGGCAAAACATGAGAAATCCATTTTTGTTGATTTTCTAATTGCAATGCTATTTAACAGGTAGAAGAGAATATTTCAGTATATTTATAGTAAAATAAGCGGATAGAATAGGAAAGCGAAACGCGATACATACTTGTAAAGTCGTTCGAACGTACCAAGACTGCACTCGTCAACGAACTACGATATAATCTACGAAGCTACGATTCGTCTAATAAATGAAATTTGTCTAATAAAAATAGAGACTGATGTTTGCGCGCTGATGCAAGCCGTTTAACCTTCCACGGAGAAATAAATTTCCCCACGGGACGTTCGATTCTGATTAAGATTACTGCTCGCATATCACGAAGGTCGCGGAGCTACGAGTAACGTCGACGCCGATAGCGTCTCGCGTCGTCCCGTTGCACGTTCGGACGTCTCTCCAGAGGCACCTGCACGCATCGCAAGCTATGTAAGTATGTACATCGAAGCGTGTCAGGCGTGTACGCAATGGCGTGCAGGTGCGTGGTCGCTGTAACAACCGTACTCGATCGACGTGCGACGTGCCGAACGATGAAAAGTAACATTAAGCCACGTACGCACCAGCAGACCACTGGCCACTTTTAAGCATCGTGATCGTGGCAATGAAAATCGAATGCGATTCGATTATTCGATTATAGAAACCTTCTATATATATATATATATATAATGTAACATATATGCGATATTTGTTATGTTTTCATATTTGACAATAAATAATAATGATAATACTCAACAGTAGATAATAATAACGCGTAACGAATTATGTAATTCTTAATATTTGCTATATACAATACATCCGTTGTGTATTACGCGAAACACTTTGAAACCTCGTTAGTGCTGAAATAAGATGCGATTATCGTTGTTAAAGTTTGCGACAAATTTGTAAACGTACAAGATATTTAGTACGAGTATTGTATGGTCTGTTATATATTTCACAGAGATCACAAACTGCTTAAGCAATCGATCCGATGGAATATTCTGCTGCGGTAGAATTCAAACGATTAGTAAGGAAAGAAACCAACGGTGTTGCAGTCGATTACGATCCAATGGTACTAGTTGAGATTTAAAAGTCGGCAGACCGATTAATTTTACAGCATCTATCCACTAATATCGCATCGATCGATTTGATATCGCTGCATCGGAACAGCGTGCGGAATTAATCCATTAAATAAATTGACCCTGAAGATACAGACGTTTCTTTGGAACACGATATGCTGCCGACGGAACTTTTGTTGAAAGTAATTGCCATTCGACGTGATAGCGGCAATCGGTCGCGATTTCCATATTGTCTACGTTAAGAAAAAGGTCGTAGTTGGTTCACTTTCTAAGGCCGATGACTGTTTAACCGATCACCCATTACCAGCGTCAACGTCGCGGCAGAAAGGTTTGCGAAACGTGACTGCTACCTATACTTGTCTCCCCATTGCCATAATACCCGCAACATCGCAACCAATAAACGAACAATATTTGCCTAATAATGGTGATTCACTTGCACAAGTGTTTAAGTGAAAGTACACGGCGACAAATTTTTTATCGACAAAGGAGAGGAATAAAAATTTCGAACGATACCGCTGCCAATGACGAGTAACGCAAACATTCTATTTTAAGGCAAACGATCCATCGTTTGTTGAACTGTTCTCAATCGTACGGTGAATAGTTAACACGTGTCGCTAACGTATTCTGCAACGATACGTACGTATGATTTTCACTTTTCTGCGATTTAAAAATAGGGAAGGTTATCGAATTTGGATCGCTGTAAGCTTTTATTCTCTTGCCCGCTTTTGTGTCTTGTATATTTCTAATTCAACTTCAACCGTGTCTCGTAATTATGATTTTCTAGTTATTCCGAGCGTTAAATTAAGAAACTAAATCAATATTGAATTATGCTAACCATGATTGTGAAATGATTTCAACGAACAAAATGCAAAAGACAAAGTTTGAATTTTCTACACATAGGTATCTGTTGTTTAAGGAAACTTGAGATTTTTAAAATATCATTTATCGATCCGACTTAAAACACTTGCTTCGATCGAACTGTTGTCGTAATTTCTGCAAGCTCCTTGTTTGTTCGCCTTACTTGATTGCGCGTTTTAAAAAATAAATTATATTATCTTTGGAACATTTCGAATCTACGTTGAAAAATGTAAAATCGATAGAAATTCCTTAACCTAAATGCTAAATTTAGCATAGAATAAATGTTTTTAGGATTTGAGATCTTAAATATTTATGCAGTTTGGAATACATGTTCGTATCGTGTAATTATTCAACTTATTTCCTTCGAACAACTATGATTTGTTTCGTTGTCAGTTTTAATCAGTCATTCGTAGCAAAGTAATTTTTTGCGCAAGCTGTATTTACGCCAATAAGACGTCAAAAATTATTTATGTATATTATTATATATATCGAATGATCCTTTATACGTATTCGATGCGTACTTAAATGCGTATTTAAAGAATCGTAACGGCGATTAAATTTTATAAAAACGCTCAAAAAAAAAAAAAAAAGGTGAAAATTATTGACACCGCGACATATCAATGTTTATACTCGAAATTTAATTATATGTATTAACTGAATGAAATATGTTGTACAGTTGCTTATTTCCTCGTTGCGGTTATGCTTGTAAAACATTGGCTAAAGGAGATGTTTCTTACCCAGAAAATTATATAAATTTTCTACACGCAACGGAGAAAAAGAAAGAATATCTAAAGAAGATATTATAATGCAATAAGAAAATCAAAACGATAGGTTACGTAAATATTCTGTTAACGTTGCAAATATTTCTAAAGCAATTTACAATTCAACTGAAATTCCTCAACATCGATTCCGAAAGCTAATTTAAATTTTCAAAGGTACGAATCGACGGGGACTCTACGAGTGTTATGTTGTTAGCGCATCCAAAAATATAAAAATCGCGATATTATTTTTAAAAAAATAGAGAATTTCGGTTATCGCAATGTAAACTGTACCGTAAGGTTCGTCAATATTTCTTTAAAATTTCCGTTCAAATAAAATCTGTCATCCGAGACAGAAATTTCCGAAGAATTGGAAACAGTTATAAATAGTTGTCACGGTTCTAAATATAAGTAAAAGTGGTTAGCATTAGAAGAAATAGATCGGCGATAAGAATGCCGGCTGCAACACGTGCGCAAACACGCGCGTTGCGTTTTTCGTGTTCGTATACAGTTCAGCTATGACATAACCGTGTAATGTATGCGTTTAAAGGAGACCATCGAGGAGACGCAAGTCTTACGGGGGAAAGCAATGCTCACTTTCACCGGTTCGCAGGCTTTTACATTGTACGGTACGCGTGCACGGTGCGCCTCTTTATGCCCGTTTCTTCGTACAGTCGAGTTTCGTTTTGCCGCTTAATACGTACATATAAAACGATCCTTTGCCACTCTGTCAAACTCCGCTAATCTTACGTAATTTCAGTCGAAGACGTATATTCGTCATCGGAAATTTTCTTTCCCTTTGAAACCTTTAAAACGCGCTTTTCAAGATACGCAAAGATAATCAGTGCGTTTCTTGCCAGTGGCCGCGATGAAATTGCACGTTGCCAACATTTAATGCCGCTGGGTAACGTAATTTACCGCTTTATCGTTTATCTGGATACTCTTTAATCCGGTTCCTTTTATTTCTTTCTCTGGTTGCGTTCGCTTTTGCCTCGTACCGCTTCGATATTACTTGCACCCTCGAGTCCGTATCTCGCGACTGCAACGCTACAATATTAGTAACTGAAATTTCTTACTGTTTATTATTTGTATATAAAGTTCGACTTGATCACGTTAACTGGCTGGCATCGCACGTTTTCGAAACTTGCAACCAACAAAAAACTAGTAATCTTCTGTGACTAATAATTCGCATAAATTACGGTTTATACACGATCGTGTGATCGTTTCTTAACAATTACCTCTAGAATTCTATCGTCCTTGATTGAAACGTCCTATGTCGAAACTGACAACAATTGAAATTTTGTCAGGTTCTTTGTGTCGTCTTTGATATTTTCTTTTTCTTTTTTCGAAATACTCTTTTGAGATACTGAATCGTTATTTCATAAGAGACTGCGTAACATAATCTAGGAGATAAAAATACACGGGGAATTTCAAATATCTCATCGTCCCTCGAAAAATGAAAAAGTGCTACTTTAATTGGGAAGAACAGAGATACGATCATGAAAGTTTGTGCTCGTTATATCCAAATAAAGATCTAAGAAGTCATTGAGCGTCAAAATGCCAAGACTTGGAGGAAAAAATAAAAGCAAGGAAACGGAAAAACAGACAAAATGACTGCATTTGTGTTATGGAAGTTAACTTTGAAAATTTCTCCCTTAAATATAAAATATTATAATAAAAACGTTGGTCGTGCTAATTCTACTGACACATTAAGACACATATTGTTAAAACGTAATACGATTTATTCGCTTTCACTTTTAAGGAAGAAGAAGTAAAAGAATACCTGTTTACGTGTACATAAAATCATAAACATAGTAGACTTAACATTATATTAACTTCTCGTACCGCTCCTTCCCCACCCCCACTTAGGCATCTTCTTGGCGTTAAAAAAATCGAAGGTTTTGTAATTTCCCGATTTTTATAAGATAAATGTTTTAATTTGTATAGTTCTTTTTAGAGACACATTAATAATAGTTGTGTCGATATATAAGTGATCTTATGAAAAAGTACGTTTTTAATTTCTTTGCGAAGTCAGATGCACAAAATTCGAAAGCTGCATGTAGACTTGCCTGGCTGACCGTATAAACGTTTGAAAATTCCGCCGGAAATAAGAATTTCCCTCGCTAGGAAACGCGAACCGTTCGCACGCACAATTCGTTCGACAATTTTCACTTCTCCCGTGTTCTTTCCCCCTCCAACCGGAGCAAGTAAAAGCTCCTTCATAAGATACCGCGTATCCTCGCCGCGATACGTAAAGTAAGGCGGGCACTTTCGAATTGCATAACGGCGGCCCGCGCCTTCAGTTTGGTTATGTCAGAAGAAAGCTGTCGAGAGCCTGCCTGGGAAATGTAGGTAGGCATACATACGTACACACGGCCATTACTGTCTGCCCGCTTCTCTTTAAACGTTATAAATAAACGTGCTAGCTTCTTACTTCACGATCTACCAGACGGAGGTCCGCCGGCGAACGAGACCACCATTCACGTGTACCACCGAAACGCGAAGAATAAACCGTTCGACGATCGTTTCCTTTTTCTTTCTCGCATCGAGAAACAGCCATGAAATCACGGTTAATCCTCCCTCGACGTTAACTTACGTAATCATCGACAGCACAACGTCCTTAGATACGCTTTAGTTTCCATTAAATGCTATCCAAATCGATTTCTAATTGTTTACTTCCATCCTTTCCTCCATACGTACGTATATTACATAAATTAATTCGACGATAACGAATGTACAGTGGGATTTTGGTAAAACGCTGTTCAAATCAATCCACCGTCTCTCCGGTAGGTACAGCATCGTTCGTAAGTATTTATACTTTGGATAAAATTCTTTAACCCATTAAGAACCAAAGTTACGTTAGCGCAAACATGTTAGGTAAATTTTAAGAAAAGGTACGGTAGCTACGCTGAACGTGAAGTCGATTATTGTCGTTAGTTGTATATAAGAAAAATTAAATACTCTTATGAAGTACATCGAGTAATGAGATTTTTCTGAAAATTGAACTGAGAATTATTACATCGTTAGAATCCAAATTACAATAAATGGGAATGAAAAATGTAACGCAAAAAGAAACGGTAAATAGGTCATCGTATAAAAAGGATCGGTGGGGGAGAGAAGTGCATACCTAATCAACCACAAGCAGATAGTTATATCTATTATACTTTTAGTATACTGAAACGCTTTCAATCTGAAATATTGGATTATTTTTCTCGTGTGTGACGTCGCAATTCTATATTCACGTTTAATATCAAATTACTAACATCAAATGTTGAATTCGATCGCATATTCGCTTCTGTTTCCAAGAACTCGCGAATCGAATACAAATTGAACGTAGCTGGCGAGCAATTTCCAAGATAGTTACATGAGTCTCGATCGAGTTTATCTTTGTAGCAATTAACAACACCCGGAAACAGCAATCGCCCTTCCGTAACGTTAAACTACGGCACGTTATACAATTATACATACATGAATTTGTAATATCGTTGAAGTATTTAAGTATGACATGGTAGAAAACACGTCTTGTCGCGTCTTGTCGAATGAATTGTTACGTGCTATACGTATATGCATGGAAAACTTCGTTACAGTAATGTAGCATGTGTTTAATACAGTGGAGATAAAATTGATTTCGATATCTCCTCGTGCATTGTAAGAGATAATAAATTGGTTATGCAAATAGTTCTTTTATGAAAGTTCGATTTACTATCGACTCAAATTCGTATTGCTGAACTGTTTTATTATTTGATTAAATATATGTTTATGGAATTAAGCAAGCAACCGTGAAAAGATATATCGAAAATATAAAATAAAACTAGACCTAACTACGGAGTCTTTCAAGCCATATGTAACGCATATAATAGGTTCGTAAAACTTTTCTTGCTACAAGCGTTGAAATATTTTGTTATTGGTATGTATTAATTTGAATAAAAATAATACATTTTGTAAATATCGTTGATAAACTGGATTAAACTTGCAAATAAGCGACAATGTACGTACAAGAAGCTTGTGTAGAGGAGGAAACGGTAAAATGAAAGGGAAGGGGTAAGTAGCGACCCAAGGTAAGGTGAGCACCTGAAGCTCGATTGGATCCGGGTACCTGTTTGCTCCAAACACAATTAACCCCCTATGGAGAGACGCAGCTTCTTCTCTTTTTGTCGAGCTTACAGGGAATTGTCATCGTTCCACGGTCCCACGTCAGTGCCACGCGTCTGACCTGATTTACAACCGATTTGCATTTTATTTCCAACCTTCTCACCCCGTGACACGGAGACCCCTACAGTCTCTCTGTTACCTCTATTTTCACCAATGCGATCCGTTACACAGTACGAAATGGTTGAACAAAACCAGAGAAAAGAATAGAAGGTTCTACTTTTGCAAACGATCTATAAAAAAAAAGCAAGGTCAATAATGTCGATTTTTTGTTGGAATTTTAAGAAACGTAGCGAGAATGCACGCTTTACCGTGTCTCGGAATTTACTGTTCCGTTACATTCGATGTAGGAGTTCCCGATCGCATATTTTGTTATGTTACGAACAAAGGAAACTATTGGTAACTAAGTTGCTTGGAGTTTCCCGAGAAAAGTACGAAACTTACGATCGGTCAAAGAAATCGATTCATTTTTTGCTGCAAGAAAATGTAGAAATGCGGATAATATGTAAAAATGTAAGTACAAAGTATCGAGAGTAAAATATTTGTTATAATATTCAATGAATGAAACGTGTTTCTATATAAATTTCGCTGTAAATTTCACTGGGCTCTGTAAATATAGTTAGAAGTCCGTTTAGCAGAGAAGTATTTCAAACAGAAGCTCATTCTGGTATCGAAAAACTTTCAGAAATGTAATTTTTTTCATAAAAGAGATAAGTCCTTTGGTATTTCTTATTATATTTTTATATTATACCGTAAGACGAATTCAGTGATGCAATAATACGTATCGTTTCGATTATCCGATTCTCTAGAAACTTTATTTGTTTCCGAATCACCGCCAACAATTTCGTTGACAATATAGAGAGCACAGGCAATATCGTAACTGACTCCTGGACCATCCAGTATGCCAGTAAAAGAGGAGATTAACCATCCAGGTTAACGGAATCATTTTATGTAAAACCAAATTAAATCATACGTATCGTAAAGCATGATACAAAAGTAGAGAAAGAAAGATTTATACGAAGGTATTTGAAATGTTCCAACCATCATGTACCAAACTTATGCTTTCAATGTTTATATTTAGAGAAAAGCTATCAGCACGTACTTATCTCTTTTCTGTTGTATTATTGTTTTACATGCAACTATCGTTAATAAGGAAAACGAAGAAGTACAGTTGTGTTGTCAGAGATATTAATAACTGGTATAAGAATAACTTAAAAGTTACTCACCGAGCGACTAAAATCAATTAAATGAAGCGTAGCGTAAGAACGTAATAATAAAGGACAAGCGATTGCTCGTATGAAATAAAGATTGTTGGAACAGCAATAAAACAAAAGCGATCGTCATTTACAGCAATTATCAAATCGCTTTCGAGTAGACTATGATAACAAGGTAACATTGCTAAAAATAATAAAGTATTACCTTAACTTGGCTGTATCGTTGTCATTGGCGACTGTACACACAAACGACTGTCACTCGCGAGAAGTCACTAGTTTTTATCGAATTCATATTTTATCTCTCAAATGTTATTAATTACGATTTGTAACAATTACACTTCTAGTATCCTTATCTTTAAGTACCTTCGTTTGACATAATTATTGGAAAGTATCTTTCCAATATCGCTCTTTTTAATTTACCTCTCTCTCATACGTTTGACCATTTATATTTCTCGATCGTGTTAATCGAATCTCAACTTTTAATTTATCATAGTTGAATTCGCCTCGTGTTTGTTTATTACAGACAAAACGAAACCAATAGATCATATAACGTATCATTCGTATTAATTTACGCGTATGCATATGTCGTAAAACAAATTCCAGCAAAGTTTAATTAGAATCCGTTCAATACACATAAATTTTATTACATATCTAGTTTTAAAGAACAAATGTTATGTAAATAAGCTAAATAATAATTTATATCTTGATAATCGTTTGGTTAAATGCTAAGCGAATTAAGTAATACAATATACGTAAGACAAACCTCATAAAATGTAAAACGTATTAAACGTAAAACATGGAAAATAGTCTTTTTATCGTCTCTTATGCCTTGTATAATGTTTGGCGATTTGTAGAAAAGTATGTAAGAAAATTTGTATAATTGGCGCCAATTACCTATAACTTTAAATAGAGTTAGAAGTAACTTTTAAAATAGAGAACGAATGTCATATTAGCAATGTACTTAGTTATGTAAGGTTGAAGTACGATTGCGATTATAACAATGTTTATTATCAAAATAATTGTTTAAAATGTTTAGTGTATCTCAATATATATAATGCTTATATCTTTTTAGTCCCATTTTACATTTATTTTAGTACAAATGGAATAACAATAAAAGATACTTTCTTTTATCTACATCCCTCGATCGATATTGGATGTGCGAAAATTTCAAATATAAAATATTTTAATTTTTTATATATATTCCTTACATATTTTTAACTTAACGACGCAACTAATAAAGCTTAATATATTTATAAATACCAAAGAATTCACATTGCACACGAAGAAATTTCCATGCTTTATAAATTTTTCCTTTATTTCGAACCCATAAATTGATATAAAACATACAGTAACGCCACGATGAACGAAACGCGTCACAAATAATTACTCGACTATTATTGTGTAAATTAAAGATTATAGAAACATAAATTTCGTTAACGTTAAAAGCTGACATCGACACATATATTACGTATTATTAAACCATTCACATTTCTTTTACTTTCCTTGTAACCGTAATAACGATATTATCTCCCTCGAAAGAACCTTACAATTTATAACTGAACATGACGTGTAAACAACGGTCTGATTTTCTTGCATGAGAAATAAGTAAGCTTTGTCCATCGACAACATTCTCTGAATTATACATTGATCATACATCGTGGGCGTGAATTCGTGGTAATAGCGAAATCTGACAAATTCTATAGAAGCTTTATTTTCGAGAAAATTGAGTTTTAAAACTCGTCGAGTATACGCGTATATGATTAATTGTCGGTTAGGTGGCCGCGAGAAATTGACAGGAAATTATTCGCTTCGTTACGTGCGAAATAAAGTGAAAAATGTAGAATAAAAATTGTCTCGCTTAAAGTCTGATTTTTCAGAAAATTGGGTTTGAATATTTGTTCCGTATGCCGTGTAGACTTATTCTCGTACGTAGAACAACCTGCTATCGATTGTTCGCTTCTATGTAATCGAGAATTAGTCAAATAGAGGACAAGTGCTTGACACATTTTCAAGCGCGATATTCTCGAAAACTTTCAAAACGGTCTCGTTGCTCTTAATTTTCGTTTTATTTTGAGTCGTAGAATCTGCTTGATTTCTCTCGTGCCGCGAATTTAGTTTCGTCAGGTGTGTCGAGGCATTCGATCGAAGAGAAGCGTACGAAGAGTATCGTTGGCCGAAAGAAAATGACGAGGTGCGAGCCGCGTGGCCGTGCAAATGCGTGCTCACGATTGTCACGGAAATAGGTCGCCGGCGTGACGCTGTTGAAGAAAGGAAAAAAAGGAATCGTGCTAGCCACTTTCCTTCTCATTCGCCGTGGAAGGTGTCGCGAACTGTGTACAGTGTAGCAGCAACGTTTACCTGCCTCGGGCGTAAATGCTCGCTCGAGCGGTTTTAAAGCAGCAACGTTCGACTTCCTCGACTCGCTCTGCGTTCCACGATGCTTGTACTTAAACGCATACTTACTTACTGTTGCCTGCTGTCTCCTGTCCGTTGGTTTATTCTCGACAACCAACCGAGCTTGATAATTGGACAAATTGAAAGACGTCGGTTTCGAAAACTTTCGAACGCGCGTTCGATAGGTACCGATACCAAGACATGGCGTTTCCATTAAGGGTAACAGATTCCCCCGTGATATACGAAAGGACAGATGTTACATATGCATACGAATAGAAAGCGTGTCAAATCTGTGTAATTTATCGCAAAAGATATTAAGCTACTATGGTATTAAACAAATACGAGTTGGTTTCGTGTTGATTTGATCGAAGCGTGTAATTCTAAATTATTTCTTGTTAGAAATGACTCGTTTTCTTACTTTTGAAACTGCATAACGAACGAGTATCGTCTAGAATTCTTTAACGCGTGGACGGTTGAACGTTCATAACTTACAAACTTCGATTCTCTATTTATCGAAATCAGAGGGATCGGCGCCGAAAACTGAAACCTAACCCCTCGTTGACCTTTCAACCGTACTTACGAAACGTGAAAAATATCTGATCGACGTAGGCGTAACACGATCTATAGTCAAAACTATATAGGCATTTATTAGTCTAGTAGTAATAATTCCTAAGTCAAACACATGTAGGAATAACGAAACAGTTTTATCTTATCTGCAATTAGCTAGCAGCGTAAACACAGCGAGAAATTTTCAAGCACTTCCCAAGGAAAACGGATGACGCGATTCGTCGAATCAGGTACAAGAGGTCGAATGATGGAAGTTGGAAACTTTGGGCGCGATCTGCCAATCGAGTATTTGATATATTTCGTATGCAGAAATGTATACTTGTTTTCAGTGTACAAACAAGATAGTCGTAACAGCGATTAGCAGTCGCGAGGACAAACAAAAGCGCGTGAGAGACTATCTTCGGGCCGCTGTCAGGAACTGGGTCAGAGTGCTGGAAGCATCGATGTCGAAAAGAATCGAGGACGAAATGGGTCAGCGCCGGAAACGATGTCGAAACGAATCGCTTCGTCTAGCCGCGCTTTCTTCGTGACCTTCCTCCTAGTCTATAAATAAGCGGACGTGTATAAGTGTAGCCGTATGTGCACGCTGCTAGAAAGACACGGTGCGTGCGAGCTTACGAGCGCGTATCGTTTGTGCAACAATTGTTTCAAGTGAAATATAGGTCGGCGCCGAACGGTAGTCTAGGTACTTACTTTCGACTCGGCTCACAGCCGTTAACAAACCATCGCTCGACGATGAGCCAAAATTCGATCACGACCTCGGTGGATTTCTTCCAACCTTTCCCCTGCAGCTTCTCCGCCTCTTTAGTTCTAATTAAAGCTTTGGTATTTACGGGAATATTATGTCGATCTATGGTGACTTCTTTTATAACTTTCCTGTTTTTTTATCCTTGCTGATATATCATAAAATGATCGAAAAGTTAAGACGAGCTATCGAGAAAGGTAGACGAGCCGAGTATCTCTCAAACCGTGTGCCAAATGAACAACAAGTCGGTATTACTCTGCAATGGCGATTGTAGTCCATCGTGTTTGCCGTTCTTACATCGTATTTCTATAAAATTTTCATGGAAAATCATCTTAATTTCCGATAAGAATAATTATTTTATATGCGATTATAGCGATTAATACAAGTATCGTTTCAGAAGATGATCGTACACTTTTATAAGACATTTTCTACAAACCAATTTTATGAATTTACGCGTCGTTACTGCTACAGGCCGTTCAAAGTATCCGAGTATTTATAAATGTCGGTAGATTTCTTCGTTTTATTTCTCCTGTATTGCACATTTTGTCGCTAAATATAAGAGTCGTAAATCGCGTTATTATCGGCAGCGTTTATTGTCAATTTTCGACGATAGTATGTAAACTCGGTGAGCAATTCGATGATGGTACACTGACAAACGTATTATTAATCCTCGAGCTGTATGGTATATAATCTTTCAATTAGTGCGCGTTCGCGACAGGATAGGATAAAATCTCGTTCATATCCTTATTTGCAAGGAATAACGTTACACAATGTGCGCGGATGATATTATTAGTGACCCGTCTGGATGATTGCTCGGCAGCTGCCTCTGCCAAATGGTCAAACGGTCTAGGCGCTTTCTTCCCGACCTTCCTCGTCTATAAATATACGTACGAGCTTACGCGATTGCGTTTATGCAATTGTCCGTTGTAAAATAGGTCACGCCTTATCGTGGATAAGGCTGTTTTATTTTATCATCAATGCCGCTTAACTATTCTCAGATTTTTCTTCCTGTTTACAAATGGCTCGACACAACTGGATGTCAACAGATTGTTTCTCCCACCGCTGCTTTTCTACGCAACTTTGTAACGCTTATCTTGGCGCCTATGCGCATCCAACGAGCCACAAGTGCTCCGATTAAATATCAGTTCGAATTATACCTGAAAGCTTATAAATATGTGCGTAACATTTACTGCTGTTTCACGTGTATTTTAAAACTATTCCGATTTAGCGAAAAAAGGTATTTGGATTATTTAATTGAAAAAGTACAAATGAACGTTTCCGCTTTTACGTGTGCGTATCCTCGGTCGGTACATACGATCATGGTAGAAGTTGTACGATTGTCGGTCTATTATTAATTTAAAATGTTTTGGCGATTCAGCCTTTCTGGCGTTGATAGTATGCCGTTCTTATATTTAAAGGGAAAAGAAATATTACGCGTTGCTACCCTATGATCGATTAATATAATTTCAGTTTGGAAAATCTTATAATCCACGAAACTATTCGAGGTACATGACTTGGAAGAGTGATTTTACATTATCACTTACTAAAGTAAAAGATAGACGCTTCGTTTTCAACCGAATTTTTCTAACTTGAAAAAGTATCTTCAGTTTCAAGAAAATATGAACAAATGTCGAACGACGTGCATGATTTATCGCTTCAATTTTATACTCGACATATCCCCGTAACAATTGCTTTTCGTGAAAATTGAATTATAAAAATTCAATGACCGCGATAGCATCAACGAGAAGAGGCATAAACCGTTTTCTGTTATTTTCATTCATGAACCATGGATCCTAGAAAAAGTATCAAAGTTTCAAGCAGCGATCCAGATACGTTCCAACGAAACATCGCCTCGTTTTCTCAATCACAAACAACAAAATGTTGCTATTAAACGGTATACGTAATTTCTCATTGTCAGGGAACTACGCGGGTACGAACACATTTCCGGATCGAAGAAACGCGCGTAAAATGTACACGTCAGAGTCTAATCGAAAACAAATAAACGCCGCGTGCATCCCGCGGTATGTAGCTATATCTAAAGCGGAGCCACTTGAAACGCGCGGGAAAAGTTATTGCGAGGAGTCCGGAGGCAGCTGGTTAGCGTGTTATACGTGTGTATACGAGAGATTGGCTGTAAATAGGTCAGAGGCCAGTGACGTCGCCGAGAAAAATTCGGGTCACCGGAGGCTTTCTTCATGGCCTTCCACCTTCCTTGACTTCTCGCTGCTACTTCGTTTTCGGCTGCTCGCCTATAAATAGCTGACGGTGTTGCGCGTTACGTTCGAACGCGTGCCGAGAGCGTGTACAGAGAGACGCACTCGTCGCGACGCACCGCCACGCGATTATGCGACTTGCCACCGGTTACAACATCGTTTCTCGATTGCGACAGATCGATACGATGCGTGAAGAAGGGACCCTCTTCCTCCGTCCCTATGTTTTCATCGATAATCCACGTGTAAATGCTTCCCTCCCTTTCACGGCTACTATCCACAGCTGTTAAATAGATAATTAAATTTCCAATGCTCGTTTCGTTCTCCTTCGGATATCTTGAACAGCGTTAGAATTCGAAGATACCGACTTACACAGTGTCTTTCTCTACATTGATCTATATTTCGGAAATATAAGTTTCTCGAGCGATCCTCGAGATTCGTAATTCGAGCTCTATTCACCATGAAATTATTTTCATAATATCTGATATAAAACACAGATGTTCGTTGAACATGGATAAAAATATTTTACTAACTTCGAACGAAACTGATATTGATAAATACGCGATTATCGACAAATACCAACATAATAATAAGGTGATAACCAGTAACAAGTATTGTATTTTTATACAAGCATACCTTTTCATCGCGTTATTTCGCCGTATCCCCTAATCGTTCAATGGGAAAAAACCTCTTGTTTGAAATACAAAGATTTTGATACGTACAATTTTTTATCGCTACTTATATCAATGATTATTTTTCAAGTACATTCACTCCCACGTTAATTGTATACGACGAGTACAAAAAGTACATTTGTACAGTGATAGAATTTCGTGCGACTACAGAACAATAGAACCTCGATACTGTAAGAATGAGATATAAAACCTGATAAAGAAACCCTTCGAAATAGAAAATAAGGTTATCGGTCACTGTGGTCGCTGTACGTATTCGGTACATGATAAAAATAACAGCGAAAAGATTTTCACTTCGATTAAAATGATAAATCATTCGGATAGATGAGAAATATTTTAATTTCAGCTTCCATTTCAGTTCCAACCTATTTACGGGAAAATGTACAATAAAAAAGATCGATTAAAACATACAATATTGTATTACGCGTTATAAGTTATGGTTATGAATGAATTATGAATTGAGTAGAACGACGGTAGGAAAAATTCTTAATTGCTGGGCAAGTTTGAGAAAATATATCGATAGATGGATGCGCATTGTTGGTATTTGAGGGAACGCGACTAGAACCAGTAACGTACCGAAACGATGTATCGCGAGATTGCACACGAAGGAGATCGTAATATATTCTTGGAAAAAGGGAAGAAATATTTCCATCAGGTAAGTGTTACATTCCATCGATTCCAAGCTTGGTCGTGTTTTTACGATGCTAATAATTGGATACAACCGGACCAGATAAGGATTCGATGTATCGCAAGATAAGATGTCAGCATCGTACACGGTCATAGTTACGCATGACATTTCACGATTTGAAAGTATGGCTTCAAAAGAGGCAGTTTGTGAATTTTAACGTAACAACAAACTCACAACTTATAATTACCACCGTATACGGTGATTTATTATTGTTTAAATGACGGTACTATTACGGACGGTGTATTGTTCGCGAAAAGGAATAGTTAATTCGTTATTTATTTAGAAAGACTTGATTTATTACTTTTAAGCAAGCGAAGGCTAGTTACCGATATATTGATAGATGGTCGTGGAAAAACCAAAGGTTGAAGACGCAGGGAATTAATCAGTTCCACGATATATCGCTGGTTTTACGAAAATAGTTGACGTTATCTTAAATCCTTCTTTGTAATTTTTTTGGAACTCTACTTCCAACTTTATCCGGGCAGAACCATCGATTAATTTTGTAGCAGCGTTATTTACAGTTTATTTTTGTGGCTGAGTCCGACTAGACTTCTTCGATAAACAGATGTAACCGGAAGTAGGATTAAGAACATCGTGGAACGGGTGGAAAGAGGCGACGAGATTTCCAAAGCGAAGAGCTAGCCTGAAATGCAAACCTGACGAAAAGAATGTACTCGGAGTTACGTTTCTATGAGGCCGGCGAGTCACGATGATCCGAGGCCGACCTTAACTCTAGTCTCGAAACGAGAGCATCGTTTCTAAATGCGTCGTTCGCGACACTCTTTGAAAGCCGTTAGCACTATTGCAAGCAACGCCACGGACCGTCGGGACTGAATTAACCTTGTTTTACCACTCATAGACCGGCCGGGGCGAAAATTGTGCCAATCTGACGTGTGTCGATTTTCCACGGGTAAAAGAAGGAAAATAGCTCGACCAGTTCGATTCGCAGAAGTGGCCATTTTTCTGTTTTTCAGTCGTGCAACCAGTTACCGTCGTGGCGTACGAACTTTCATGTATACGAATTTATGTTCATTCTTTTACCCTTTGCATTTTGCATTTCATAATAACGCCGGTGAACCAACTAATCGAACTGTGTCGCCAAAGGTACGTAAGACATACAGAGTGGCTAACGATAATATTTCAACATTTATACACAAATAACGCTTACAGCTAACGCTACTTTTATGAACATATTATGAGCGTATCGTGCCTGTTATATAAAACATTTTGAAATTTCACGACTATCGTGATTATATTGGTCAAATTTCAAACGAATTTGAAAATGTTCATAAAAGTTAGAAAATATTTATTACAAACATGCGTTCCCCGGAAATTATTCAAACGATTATCATATTTCGTTAAATCAATAAACCGCGATATTTTTTAATGAAACTATCTTTGTCACTAATTATGTTGTATTATATCGCCAGCAGCAGTCACGCTATGTAATGTGTATTAACTTTTTATTAGATTTATGATCGAGGGAAATAACTTGTAATTTCTATATGCGTTTCTAAATTAGTATAATCGAGGTAATCGTGTTTCGTTCGTAGGGCTCGTGAGACTTCGAATAGTTCTCGGATACTTTCGTACATCGCTGTATTCAAAATCTACGAACACGTTGGAATTTCTAATAACTAATTACACGTTACGTTTGTAACTGTGGGATATCGTTGAAAGATCTTCGATGAATTGGTGGAGAAAGAGCGAACTTGTGATGACGATTACTATAGAATTTATGAAAATAACGCGTTCTAACGATTTCCTCGACTCGAGTTGATCGAGCGTTGTACGCTCGGTAGGGAACACGATGATTCCCGTAACGGTGGAGAGTGTGCAAGTATTTGGCGACCGATTTCGGGCAGTTTTTCTTGGCAGGTTAGGACAAGTGTCCCCAATAGCGAAGAGCAAAAGGTCTGAGACGACGGCGCAGCGGCGACAGCCGGTAGCAAAACGAAACGCATAATAAGAATGGCCATTATTATTTTGATATGGCTCAGGTCGAGCAACGCTGTGGCGCGCGGGCCGCGTTCCCTGCTTACGTAATTTTACCCGACCGCCAGCGTCCCGCGAACGTCGACGAAATGAAAATGAAAGTAACCAAACATTCCTTGGGCCGTAGAACCGCTACCATTAGCGTTGTCGAGGAGGATAGAAAGACCGTGGCCGGATGCCCGGGAAAGGGGGATCTTTGTTTGGTAAATGTGTTCTTCCGTGCACGATAACTTCCTGTTCCTTCTGTAGATAAAAAGAGTAAACGTTCTCGGTTTTTCGATATATTTAATTTAAAAAGTTGCTCCACTATGTCGTACAACTTCTTATCTTTGATTCTCGATATTTTCATCGTTTAACCAACAATTACGTAAAGTAGAAATCGATATTTCTTATCCGATAAAAAATTAAAATCCATTTTTCTTATTCTCTAGCAATTTAGATTGCTGAAATGAAATGAAACGAAATGGAAAAAAATGTTCATCGATATAGTGTATGCGTTTTCGAGTGGAAGAAAAATCTGAACGCATGAATTCGCCTCTTTCTCGGATTTAATGGTCCAGGAGTAGAACTTGCTACGTAAAACTATGAACGAGTTATTATTCTATGAAATTCATGTTTATTGCATTGTATAAATTACAATACCCAATGAGGCGGAATAGGAAAAAATGGCGTGACCAAAATAAACGAGCGCAATCATTTTTCGAAATAACTGCAGTGTCCGACCACGGTGAATATGTATAGGTACATCGGCAATGAAAGTAAAGGGCAGTCGGAAAGGAGAGTAACGAGAGAAACGTCGAGAGTAACGAAAACGTCTAGAAAGGGGGGATGTTATACGTATATGTTCTGCGTGGAGGGGAAAGCGCTTCCTGTTCCCAAGAAGCAGTGGTTTCAGAAAATCAAAAAAAAAAAAAAAAAAAGAAAAGAAAAACAACGGTAACGATGTTCTTTTTTTATGGTATAAACATGGTTGACAAGTGCTTATTATCGAACTAAACCGTTGACAAATTGCGAGAACTTCTGAAGATAAAACGTAATTAATGATATATATAACTAGCGTAATTTCGTTAAGAGTTCGTTCGAGACTTCAAGGCAAGCTGTAAAAAGAAAGAAATGGAAAGCAGCGAATAAAATGTGAATATTCACTATCAACGTTTGCTTATATTCTTATTTGAACTTGATTTGTAGAGATTAACGTTATTAAAAAAGTTTACGTATCGTTTGCCACGAGATAACCTTTTCTCAAGATTCATTAAAATTTATATCGTTTTATCTTCGCAGATGCGATTAAATCGAACAGAAATTTCTTTGTGCAAATTATTGCTTATTGTACGTTGATCGCAAGAAAACAAACAATAAAAAATTGTTTAATTTAAAATTTCATATAACGAGTTTATAATGAGAAATAATGAGTTTCGCAAGAAAATCTGACAAACGCCAGTCAATTTTAATCGAATATGCATTTACAAGTTACGAAATCGATTTTCTGTACTTTTAGTATTTTTTTTGATAACGTTATAAATTATCCTTCTAACTACTGTACCATTATTAGTGTATTAGGATTATGTTATATTTTATTTACACTATTTCATATGAGAATAAAATCTATCGATGTTTTAACGTATAAATTACTCTCTGCTTTGCGTTTAAATTAAGATTCTGATCATATTCATATTCTATAATTTATACGTTCACAGCTAGGAATATTAACACTGTTTGTCAGATACAGTGCAAAGTACAAATATGAAAGAATTTATTATTATCTTTAGCCTGTGTAACGTATTTTAACCTCTTTAATAGAATATTCGGTTATAGAAATATAAACAAGCGATTACGAAATTCAAATAAGCTAATTTATATTTTTAAGCACATTCCTCTTAGACGACGCATCATTGTCTTTTATTCCGGTATACGAGATACGAATATTATTGGAAAACTGAACGTTATTTCGCAAGAAACAGATTCTGCACGCAGATACAAAATCCGTAGAAGGGGTTTTATGTAAAAAATGTACCTGTTCAAATATTCACGGATCGTGCGTTCTAATAAAAGAGTTACGTCGTGCTATTTCTCGAGTTGATCTATTTTCCTAGAAGTTAGTCACTTGACCAAGCAGTTGGCTTCGAGCCACCTATTGCACCTTAGCAGCCTCTTCCTAACTTTCCGGACCTTGCTCCCATTTCTCTAGTCGAGGTGAGACTGCCTAAATAGATTTGCATCTCTCGAGACGGTTATTTTAACAAAACCTGACCGTACGCAAAATTTACGATATTAGTGTATCGAGATGCAAACGTACGATAGAAGTAAAGCGTAGAAGTAGCACTTTTGGTTAAGAGAGTGTTTGAAAAGTTTGTACTCTTAGTACTAAAGATATACGTGTATTTCGAAATAAAAAGTTGTTTGGAAGCGCGCAACAGCGTACAGTGGAAACGATACTGCGATACATCTTGTTATGCCGATATTAGGAAAACGTTTATTCTTAGTTCGAAAGATATACACGCATTAGGAAATAAAGGGGTGGTTTAGAAACGCGTAGTACGAAATGAAAGATCACGTAGAACCGCGCTATTAGCGAAACAGATGCGACGTTGATGCGTTCCAGATTTCTCAAGGAATCCGATGCAAAATTACCGAAAGTCCGATTTCACTGACACGGTTTCTCACGAACGAGAGCTCGTAGCGCAATAAAATCGTTTCTCCCTTTTTCCGTGTCGATGCCGACGGTGCCCTTAGACGCTTAATACGTGCGCGTTGAAGGCCAATTTCTAATCTCCTTCGCGACTCAAGGATAAGAGAAACGCAGCTCCTCGTTTCGACCGAACGTTGCCGGGCAAAAAGGTCGGATGAAAAACTCTGCGAAGAAAAGATTCGAGAAGCGAGAGCGAGAACGAGTGAAAATCGTCTTGAATAACACGGTGGTTTCCTCTGAGAAAAAAAATGACCCGGTCTGATGTAACTTCACAAAAACTCAGGCAACTTCCTTAAACCTCTTTGACAGAGGCAACAATAAAAACAAAAACAGACAGAGAAAAGGCAAAGGAGAGGATCGTAGACTATAAAAACTCTCATAATCTTGCTATTGTGACTGGTAAGGGGCCGAATAATTTCCAACCGGCCACTAGTAAACGCCCTCGTAAATGCCCTCGTAAACGCCTCATAATGCCATGGCCGTGGTCCTTTTTGGTCATTCTTTCGACAGATCTACAGAAAAAAGGATTCGCTTGCACTTTTCCTAATTCCAAGAATGGACAATGCCTTTTTCGACTTTCCCCTTCTGCTACAACTATCTTTGGATTTTCGTGTATGCAATATCAGATTTTTTGAAAACTCAGACAACTGGCAAACGCTTCAACTTTGAACCTTCGTTTGATCGCGTAAGGAATAACGAAAACTAAAATTAATTTAACGAAAAAAAAAACCCATTTTGATTATTTTACACGAATTTCTCTTACCGATAGTCTTGAGTTTACGTAAGTTACTTTACCTTAATGAGAAAGATAATTAGAAAGTATATATCTCTGTATACGTATTATGTTTGTATTTAGCTGTATTACTACGACGCATTTCTAGGAGATCTACGAAGATCGTTGAACTAGATCAGCGTTGTTACAAATTTTATCCAAATTTTATACGCGTTAAAAAGTGAGTTATATAGTGAGTTCAAATACGAGGCATGTTCGATCGAATATTTCAAAATAATTTTACTCGAAGAGCCATAAATCCAACGTGAAATGTCTTCAAGCGCGCGGACAACGAACGATAGAATTGGTAAAATTTTCTCGTCCTTTCTTACTTTTTATCGCTCATTCTTCGTCTTTTCTCGCCTATTTAGCGTATCGATGGCTACCACGATGTCGTTTATGGCCATACCTAAGTTGGCCGAGGTTACATTTTACGGCATTTCAGTCTTAGATGGTTCTTTGGTATCTATGTTTCTCCTATCTACTTGCCCAAGGTTGCAACTTTGTCGCGCGCTGATTCTTACAATGAGCTTTAACCCTCCCATCGAACAACAGTTTTTGCGTTCTTGCGGTCTATCGAGACGGTAAAGCCGTGGCAATACTCGTCAAACCAATTGCGTTTCACAGTTACATAATTCCAATGTATCGATTAAAGAGATTATTACGCTGTAATGATATTTACGAGCGATCTGCATTATTTAAGATCGCCAATTTTTGGAAAAGTACGTCCTTCCTGTTAATTGATCTTCCATATTATTAGTACCGACTTTTAACATGCACCTACGTAATTATACCTATTACGTATAGATGATCATCCATTTGAAATGGAATAGGTAAATAATTATGGGAAGAGCTTCAACATGTTGGATCTTGTTGGGGAGGGGGGCATAATAAGCTTATAATTTGCTAATGAAATGAAAATAAATAATATACTGTGCCTCTTTGGTAATTGCAAAAACAAATGTACGATTTGGTGTTTTCGGGGTTAAATCAAATACTGAATTCGTGTTTCGATATATGGAACTTATACGTTGGGAAAGAGCTACAGGTATAAACAGATAATAGGTAACGAACGAAATTGAAAATATTCCTTCGAAACGGAATTGTACTGCGCCAACAAAGAATGTTTATACTTTATGTACGTTGCGTGACAATCGATAGAGCATCGTTTGACAGTGAACGTTTCGCAACAATATGTCAGTGCAATCGAGTATAAATCCAGTAATAAATTTTTATACTATTCGGTGATAACGTACTGTTCGGTCTTGATCATCGAATAATTAATCGAACGCAACCGGAAAAATTCGTAAAATGGATCGGTAAATTCGGACGTTTATACCAGTCGAATTTTAAGGCGATTAAAACAAATTCCATTGCAATTACGTTTTCAACGAATGTCATCAACAATATTGCATAATCTGTATTAGCATCGCGGACATAAATAGCAGGCAGGCGTTAAATGCATTCACGAATTTTAGCACGATGCTCTTACTCATAACTAAACTTTATTGCACATGTTCGCAGTGCGTCATTAGGAAATATGTCTTATGCTTGCATCGAGTTAAACGTACGGATTTTCTTCTGTACAAAACAGATATTTATGTATAGAAGTGATTCATAATAAGTAGAACCGTACTAGAAATCCAATTTATTTCATTAATCAGTCGGTTCTTGTTTCTAAGGTTCGCTAACATTTCACGTTTACGTTCAAATTATTATTCGACGATTATTTAACGATGTCGTATCACCCTTTCAGCGATGAGATCAAATGCGACGATTTAAAGCATTATATAACGAGGAGAATAAAATCCTCCCTATTGATATCCTCAATATGCTTTGATGGCAAAGTGGTTTATGCTCAACGATTAATGGATTTTAATGAAAGTCCTCTTATCGAGACCTCGAGTCGTGTTTTGTTATACTTAGAACTCGTTATTTGCATTTAGATCCCGCTCATCTATTACTAAAAATATTCTAAATCGTCAATAACGTTTATACGTTACGAGGAAAATAGCGTAACCTTAAAAACTTTAACGCATGTGGCGTGCGTAAAAACATGTCCGGAGTGCGCAAAATGAAATTTACGATCATTCCGTAATTATCGTGTGTTAGGAGAAGGGGTATGGTCCCCGGTTTTGTACTTTTTCTTAATATCTGTAATATCGTAGTTCAAATTATTAAAAATTTTTGTTTGAAATGCAGATTGAAAACCGATAAAGTTAGGCGCGATAAAAAGCGGAAGCGAAAGGAAAACAATTTAATTGAATGTAACATATGCGCGTTATGAAACCAAATCGGTTTTAGGAATTTTTACTACAGCGAGGATAACGTAACAGCCAAAGAAGAAAATCAGAAGAAATAATTCTTTGATAACATTAGGAATCATAAGGGAGTTACGAAATGACGTAAAATATGTATATTGTATATTTGTTATAAGATAATCTGGTAGTTTGATAGATAGATTCGAAAGACTTTTGATTTAGCTTGTTTGAAGAGAGATACTGGCGAGCGATTCGTCAAAGTATGCACGTTATCGGTAAAATTTTACGTGTCGCGTTCGCAGTTGCCCTCATCGACGCGAAGAACAGGCGGATCAGCTTCAATTTCTGGCCGACCCAATTTCGCAATTTGCCGTATGTACGTACGGGCTCGCGTGTATATACACGCGGTTGCGACTCGGCCACGAGGAGCTATCGAATCTCCACTTTATTGTTCCCCTTTCGGAGCTGCTTTCGCCTATCGACCAAGTCCATCGATTATCAACTAACCAACCTTTCGGTTTAGCTAACGAACGACAATCTTTTTGTCTATCCTCTCGTGACGATAATTGGTCAGAGAGGAAGTAATCGTATCGTTTGCTAATCGTTTCCGTAATTCTTGCAGTTTTTCTACTGCCATGCCGAGAACAAGACACGTACTATACAGAGTGTCCGACAAATAATAATACAATCGGAAAAGTAGTTTTATCTTTGACAGAATTATCCTATATTTAGATATTCGCCTAGCAAGTGTTAATGCGTCTCACTGCAGACTCATGTCTTTACTTATGTTTGTATTTATCGCGTTGTATTAGAAAATGCGTTTCCTTTGTATTCGCGCTTTTTCTATTACCGCGAGTAATCGAGAAAATTTAACGTTTCGCTTGATCGAGCGTTTTCCATCGTCCATCTGCGATGAAATTTGATCTCTGTAAGTTTAATACGAAGAGATTTGCGTCGTCTATATAAAAGCATCTTCGATATCTCTATAGACAAAGAATAACTACTTGCGATGTTTCTACGCGTAGATGAAGGATACATGAATTTTTTATCGGCTTATAAGGCAAATATTTGTAGCTACTTTTCTCGATGCTTTTGACTTATCTATTCGAGGTAGAATCACCGTCTTACCGATTATACTACTTACGAGACACCCTGTATTTAGGGCTCGAACGTTTTGCATTATGCATGCCGCAATCCCACCCGATTACACCACAACGACGTTTAAATGTTTGTATCGTTTCCCGCTTCGTGGCTCCTCCGTAACATCTTCGATATGCACAATTCACTTTTATCGCTAAATACTTTTGGTCGTTACCGATTGAGAGTATTCGAGGAATACGATTAGAAAGAAGTCTATAAATAAAGCGTAGGAAAAATAAGTCGTAAAATAGAAAGGAAACTTTATTTTCATCGATGTATAGACAGGCTTTTCTCGTAACGGCACGTTCGTTCACGCGTGCTCGTAGCTCGCATAAACTCTTACGCGTGGTTGCAATAGCACGACAGCACGCTTGCGTCAGTGTGTACTCCGTTGCGTGCGTAGCCAACGATGAGATGCACGCGTGTGTGTGTGCGATCACGCAAACGTTAGAGACGCGTATAACCACGCACCAAGTATAAGTAGGCCACGGTGCTTTCACACGATAAGACCTTATCAGAATGTACGCATGCGACTTTGCCTCTATCGTATTTTCCTCTGCCTCCTGCCTCTCTTTGCGTTTCCGTCCCCAGTTTTCCTTTCTCTCTCTCTCTCTCCTTTTTTATATTCGACTCTCCTATTCTTACTTCTCTGTATTTCCTACCTCTTGCCTCTTGCTCTTTTCTCCTTTTCTTACCGGCACGTTTTTTACGATCTCAACCCCTCCACTTGTTCCCAGGCGCTTTTTTCTACTCGAAAGAAGAATTCGAAACACATTTCATTCTTTATCGATCTTTACGGTTGATGAATAAAAATATTGGCGTAAGTCTGACAAACTTATAATCTTTTACTCAATTTTTATTGCAAAATATAACTTTGAAGTCTAAAGTTCAAGCAATCGTGGACCAAACTAAACGTAACAGGATCGGAAAATAGAAATATAAATAACTTGCGTTATCGTTTCCTCGAGATACGTACTAAAACAATTCGTAGGGACTCGCCACTATCTATAGAAAGCAAAGACGCATATAACTAACCTTGATTTGAGAGAGATAAAACTAATAGTTAGTTGGTAAATTAACTGGAATAAAGGAAGACGTACAAACATGGGTCAGGAAACCGAAGAAACGATAATTTCAAAACCTACATTTTACGATATCCGAAACGTAAAATAGAAATAGTTTGTCGTAAAGATTGTGATTGAATAATATACATGAACGTTCCTTCGTCAAAAACAGCTAAATATAGCAAAAAATTAACAAAGATAATTGTTCGGTGACAATGGTTGTCTCCTATTTCACTATATTTCCACTTTCTTCGGCGCTTGTCCCAGCAATGTGTTTCAATGTCATGTCCTTTTCTTCGTCGGCGCTCTTTAGTTTCTACCCTCACCCAGCTGCGTGCACGATGGAACCCTTCCCACGCACGGAAACGAAGGATTGTAAAGGCTGCGACCGCGTGAATGAAAGCATCCTGAAACGAGGCTCTCGTTTCCTTCTTCGCTCCCTTCTTTGCTCCCTTTCCTCAAGATGGTTAGGCAATGCGAGCAATACGCTTCGAAAAGAGACGAAATACTGCTCGACGCAAGATCCAACTCGATTCCGCTCAACGTTCTTCTTTGCAAACCAGTTTATTAAAATATCCACCGAGTAACGTGGATACTGTGGCGCGATCAGCCTTTGGTATTTACGGTATACAGAAAAATGGACATAATTCTTTCGTTATCGTCGAAACGTATCGAATGTCCTTTGTTTCTTCGACAATCGCGCGGAGAAAATGCCAGACGCGATGAAACTTTACGTAATCGTGTAATGATCTGGCTATCTGTAATAAGATAACGTGATATTTAGCAAATTCTATAAAATTATTGCTTTTGACATCGATTAGATACACGGTGTTGTGCAACTAAACGTCAAATCGGTTCTCTTGCTCTGATTCAGCTCGCTGTGATTATTTTCGTGTCATATGGAATTGTTTCTCGGAAATAATTATCAACTTGAATCATAAATCTAGATAGTTATCTTTGTTGGAAGAAAAAAAAAAAAATGGTGCACCGATGAGGAAGCGATTAATGGACTAAGTCATTACATATATATATATATATTTAAAGAATCTAATTTATTCGAATAAACCGCATTACACAATTATACAACATTAGTTTTCTGCAAGAGAGAAGCTCTCGGAAACAACGACCTTTTCTACGTTACTTCTCAGAGAAAAGTAGAAAGGGTCATTATCTGTAACCGATTTAATAGAACGTTGATTTCGTTTCATAAATCTTTATCTACCTTCGGAATCTTTATTATAACTCATTTACGCAATCGTACAATTACTACTGATTTATTGTCATTTGCTGCTAATCCTTTTTTTACCTTGTCACGAACCTGATATCAAGGGGTCTTCGCCCACGAATAAATAAATAAATAATTAATCGATCGAACTTTGAGATCTTACCCTGCTTCCTTGCGTCGTAATTGTAAAGAATAAATTATGCAATAAGAAACGGTCGATGTGTGGCCCATACGCACGTAGATCGTTATTATATCATTCATATTTGTAATTAGGGTAATTTCTTATTCAGAACCGACAATGCAAATCGAAGATCTAACTATGATATATTTTGCTCGGAAATCACGGTACAAGAGTCGAATGCAATTAAAGCTCTGTTGGCGTTTTGGTGTTTAAACGATCGATAAGATCTGGCGGCGTGGTGGAGGTTAGCAAAACGTTCGAAAATAATTTACGGAGCTGCAAATGACAATAAGGAAGAGAGCTGTCGAGAGTGGCATTCGGTGCTGGGAAAATTCTCCTTTGTGAACGGGTTATATCCAGAGCGTAGCGACGAAACGAGCTTATTCTAGAAACGGTCTATCCGTCGTTAACCCTTATTTATACCTGCTTGTATAATTAACGTTTACGACGTTCCGACGTTTACCGAAGACGGAGAGTTTTAACCTCGACGGATATTGTTTGACAAAGTGTTTCTTGCTCTGCATACTTCATTGATGCGTTTATGTGCTTTCGAACTGGTTTGAACGAATTCGGACGAAGGAAAGAGTTTAAGGTCGAGAAAAATTACTTCTAGAAATTTCCTTTCAAGGTTGCATCTTTACGGAAGCGTTAAGACTCTCCGAGAGTTGTTTTTTGCTGTGCTCGGTGATAACTGTCCTAAACCGTATCAGTAAACAATTTCTTAGCAATAATTCAATTTTATTTTCCGACTATGGATAGAGCGTTCCACGAAGGTACTGTGTACTTGAACGCTTATAGAAACATTTTACGAATATATTATGCCAACTATGTAACAATTTTTGAAATTTCCTTATCCCTAGCTGTAATAAAACACGATTGTTATTACGATTACGTGTATCAAGTTTAAAAGTATGCGAAAATGTGGCGTATACTTGACAGGGGTAATCGACGTATTTAAAACAGTCGATTATTCGTTAAATTAATAATCCACGATATTTGGTCGAGAAATCGTCTTCGGGACGAACGAAAGACGAAAGCTAATGTAATATGGAATAATAGTTTAAATTTTTTCAACTTCACTCGTATAACGTGCTAGGATAATCTAACCGATTCGTAAAGATTCACGGTACGAGAATGAATCTATCGCGATGAATTTCGACGAGCGTCGACGGGAAAGGAGGCGCCCGCGCCGGTACAATTTTCTCCGGCAAATACGTCCCTGGATCGCATCGACGTGTTAACTCGTTGTACAAACAACAATGTAAAGACCTTGAGACCGCAGTGGTGCAAGGCATCGAATGTAAAACGTTCACATAACATTATGACATTACATAATGATCCGTAATGCCACTGCAATGCCGCGTCTGGCGTGCTCGACGACTAGATGAGAGATCAGGATCGTCTAGAAAAAAGGGAAAAAAAAAGTGCGTGTGGGATTTAACGATGTGTCAGTCAAGGTAACGAAAGATCGGCCGATACGTTTATCGTTGTTATTCGTTTATCGTATCGCGGTCGACCCTCGGTCGGAACAATTACCAATTAACGCGAGGCGCCATTCCACTGAATCCAAGCCAGAAGAAATTCTACAAAATCTCGCTCGACCATTAGACGCGCTACTACACTCCCTGCTAACGCTTCCCACGTGTCGATCGTGTTACGACACTTTTAAATGCTGAGCAAACACCTTTTTATCTCAGTGTAATCGACAATATTCCGGATAGACGTGAAAACACCATGACCGATATGTTCAACGTTCCTGGCGAGCAGCTTGGAAAACTTTTTGTTCTACGTGATGTTATTCCGCCCGACTTTGTCGATCGTCGGTCTATGATTTTCAACTTCTTCATTTTAAGGTCTAGGAAGCAACGAATAAAGCTAGATTCGCGCAACAACGACAGCGCGGCAAGTCCTCGCACGCATCTAGTTGCAATTGGAAATTTCAAATAAGAAAGTACGTTTATCTTCTTTTAAGCGAGATAACCCGTCTCGTAATTTTGTTTACGCGACTTTTGCCAGATCGTTGATTCAAACGACGAGGTGAATGTAAGGTGCATTTTGTACACCCAGAGATTTCACGTTAATCTGGTAATCCGATTGTATACGCGTAGACAGTTCGTGTATCATTCGCACATAATTTGCCGGTGTCAGTTCTAGATTCACGTACAATCGCGTAACAAATCATACATTAACAAGATGGCTATCAGGATGAAAATTCCGCGGAGTAACATTTATCTGCAATCGGGTTCGCTATTTTTCACGAAAGACTCGTTTCAAGTCTCGTTGTACACAGTTCGCACTCGATACCGAGATTGCATCATCTTGCTGTTCGCGTCGATTTTTTCCTCGTTTTCTCTCGCAACCAGTCAACTATTGTTTCCCGAAGCTACCGGTCTATTCAGGAATACGTTTATATTTTTCCTTTCCTCCGAGCGAAACAGAAGACTCGATGCGTACGCGCGTGGACGTAAACGCGCGCTCACGCGGACCTGCGTTTTCCGCTTTGGAAAGTCGACGGCTTCCTGCTATTATCCGAGCACGTCCATGGAAAAAGGACTGTTATCAGCCGTCGTTAACTCGACGTTGAAAGATTCGTCACGAACCGCCGTGTGCATGTATACGCTCGGTTCTTTTCATGCGCGATTTCAAACGGCCTGCGTCTCGACGTACAGCTCCGTGGAATCGCCTCCATGCCTGCAAAAATCACCGATACGATAACGACAACGAGGACATCGTGAAATTCCTAATTGCGTAAGAAACGATCGTATCGGACGTTCCTTCGGCTTCCTTCCTTCGGCTTCCATCCTTCGCCTGCTAGCTTTGCTTTATGAAATCGCTTTTCGTGTTTCTCCGTCCGACCGCTTGAGACGATGATTTAGAAAATTATACGACCAACCGTATCGGGCAACGATGCAACAGACGCGCATTTCTGTGAACAACTGTACGTGCAAAGTAGAAGGTTACCGTATGACATCAGCCTACTCTATTGCTACACTCTATTACTTCGTTGCCCGCGATGATAGCACAGCCGAGTTTTCTTCTGCTATCGACGATAGTTGAGATGCTCGAGTAACGAAAGTCACGCAACGCACGATCAACGACAAAATGGATCGATTTTGAGCGTAATCCATTAGCGTAGTCGCGAACACGTAGACGCTCCGCCAGTGATCCGAATAAAGGGTCCGGTAAAAGTACGAATCGAAAAAACGAAGAAACACATGGGAATGTGCGGGCATACGCGCGAATGGATCAATTTTACTCGTGCGCTTTGTGCGAAATGTAAATGCATGGAGCAGGTTGAATGGATAGAAATATGACGTAACAGATGCAAGTACAATACCGGTATACTAAGAATCGTTTTACGACTCGAAACGAATTTATGAATAATAATTTAGTCGACTGGATGGTAAAATGTTCAGCTATTTGGTTATTTTTTTACAGCGAGCGAAGAATGAAACAATGTCTTGGTGTCGTTGTGGAAAAAAGAGCATTTAGCATGACAGAAACGATACGTAATTTCGCAAACAACGAAAACCAAGTGCATAAATAGATGTACCCACCTGTCTGCTAGCTATTATTAGAACGTTTGAGAAAACAGGCATTCCACTTTATCTAGAAAGAAGCAATTTCATGCGTGCGTTCTTACGTTCCAATTCGCTCAGGCATTGCGTCGAACAAATCGCACATGTCTCTTCATATGTAAATGCATGTGTAACTAATTTTATTTTGCAAAATGTTTGATAAATAATTACCACCGATCGATCGTCGAACAAGAAAAATGTATTATCTTGAAGTAAATAATAAATCAATAACATCGACGTACCGCGTCTCTCACGCGATATTGTAAGCGAGTGGGTTATCTCTGTACTCGAAATTCCATGAGAATTTTAATATCAGTAGATACAGAGTATTATTATAGCGGATAGAAAGTATTGGTAGGTAGAAAACAACGAAGATCGATTTATCCGTGTCGAAAGTTTGTAAAATAACGACCTAAAGTGACGCTGGTATGGATCTCCTTAAATTTTATCAAACGACGCGTCCACGATAATGCAAAAATACCTATCAATGTTAGCACTCTCTGCATACGCTTACACAACCTTGTTCTGATTTTAGACCGAGCCGTATCTTTCCACGGAGAAGCATAAGCATTTTTTCATTAGCTACTGTGATACTTATCGTGGCATTGCGCGACAATTAGAAGAATCTCTCTCGTTTCGTTCCAGTCTTCTCGTTGCACGCCAGTTCCTGGACCGCGGATTCTATCAAGCGAGCGTAATTTTCATGCCGTCCATATGCGAATGTATAATTAAATTTCCCAGGTAGAAGTATTATGCTAAACTTTGTAATCAATTACGAGAAACCGAGACAGAAATACCTCGAGCAGGAAGACAAAGCGCCATAAATGACGTAAGTTCGCTCAGACGATCGAGGTAGGATGGAAAGGTTTTTTCCTCGAATCCTAATGGGGCGCGGCCGTTTCGCGAGACTCGAAGAAGAGCTTGTTTTTCTCATTTTCCAAATCATCGAATCGCTAGGTTACGAAACCAACGGACAATTAATTCGAAGCATTTCCTGCAGAAGACACTGGATGGATATTTCCGCCCTGTCCCCTAAAAAATTATCGGGTACTTGCTAATTTTAAACATAATCCTCGTTACATTAGATCTATAATAACACGTTTAAAAGGTTCATTTTTCTTATACCATTAATAAATATCCATTTTGTAGTTACGACATCCATTTATCTTTATTCTAAGTGCGTTACATACGTATGTAACATACATACGTAAAAGTGTATGTTACGCAATTTCGAACGATGTTTAGACCGATAACAAGATTTTTACAAATTGTTGAAAAAATTTGCAGCTTTGTAACAATCTACTTTATAAATAAAACTATTATCGGTTTTTACTCGTGAACTTTAGATGTATCGAAAGAATTGCAGATAGGTATTTACTGTTTTAAATATATCGCGAGAAACTCCGCCTATTGTTATTTTCGAATTTGAAAAATTTACTAACGAGCCTTTCGTCGACCAAATACTTATCTACTAAACGAAGCTCGTGTATGACGCTTGTGAAACTAATAAAATAATACCGAGTAAGCGCAACAAGTAACGATACCAGATATGGAATTAAGCAAACAAACAAATTGATTATTTTTATCGATTCCGAAGGACGGGTCGAAATAACGTTGACGACGATCGATTGATTCTGTAATATCTCTTTTAAATCTCTCGTATCTGCGGCGAATCATTATGCAATTAAAGCAAGAGAATTTATCGATGACGTTGAGCGCATACTTGTATATTCGCGATCGAGCATAAGTATCGACATACCGATAGAAAATCGTGCCCAAGAAATCGTCCAAGATGAGTACGACTAGTTGTTAACTGTGTGCGCAAGTTGTAACGATCGAGGAGGCAACCTTGAAACTGGCCACCACCTCCAGCTTCGTCACCTCTATCACCTACACCAGCATCGCGTAATGTGCATCGGTGTTCGAACTACCGGTCGGTAGCAACTAGCGGTAGCAACAAGAGCAAGCATCACCGACGCGCGTTCGCCGTCTCTTCCGAGGCAGCAACGATGGAAGCTCGACAGGCAACGATTCAGCAACGAAGCGTGCAGCATCGACTAGAAGAGAATGAGAGGAGAAAGGGAGGGCCCGTATCGTTGGAACGACCAAAGAAAGATCCCTCCCTTTCCTTTCCTTTTCCTACGACTCCTCCTCCTCCGCTTCCTTCGTCGTCCATCGCAGCCCTCTCGCGCGTTCACCCTCTTTCTCTCTCTCTCTCTCTCTCTCTTTCTCTTCCTGTCTCCTCACGCGCTTTCTTGCTTCACCCTCCGTCACGGGAAGCAAACCGGATTCGCAATAAAACGAGTCACCTCGAAATATACGAGACCAACGAGGATCTAACCTATACGGTCAAACTGGATCTCCGTCTTTCTATTTCTCATTCTGCATTCTCCTTCCCTATCCCCCCTCTCTCTCTCACTCTCTCTCTCACTCTCCCTTCTCTTCTCGCTCATTCTCTCGTTCGACGCTCTCCTTCTCTCTTTCTCTCTCTCTTTCTTCTCTCGTCCCCCTTTTCATCCCGTTCCGTTGCACCTTGGTCCCCGCTTCTCCCTACCCTTTTCCCGGTTTTCTTCTCTCTTTCTTCCTCGTTTCGCTAAAACTTCTTTCCCCTTCTGGTTCGATTCGAGTGAAAGGGACAAGGAAAGAAGGAATGGCTAGAGCTGCGTCGCGTCGTGTTGTGAGAAAGGTGCAAGTACGACGATCGGCGACCATCTCATGGGACGAGGTAGAAGTAAGGAGAGTTAGAAAGGAGAGTCCGACAGAGGGAGAGAGAAGGAGAGAGAATGAGAGAGAAACGAACGGAGAGAAAGACGGAGCGAAGGAGTTGGGAGTAGGGTGAGACCGTCTCACGAAAGAGACCAAGCGGTCCAAGGGTGTTGTTCCATAATTTCTGTGCATAGTGCCGTGTCAACGGAATTTCTGTTCTTTTACGTTGCCTGTGACAGAAGGAGACTGATACTTTCGCGCGTGCCATTCCAACTATATAACGTATACACGTTCGTAAAGAATTACGTTGAGCGACAGACTGCGTTGAGCAACGTTCATAGAAGATTATGTATTGCGTGAAATATCAAATCGCGGACGCAACAGTTACAAAATTTTAAGCATGGAAATGGTGGCTGCGGAGAAACGCTATCGCGCGAAAGACCTTTCGATTCCGGCGTAGTAAAGAGTTGAATTCATTTTACCGGTCGACAACGACGCGACGACTGGAGTAGGCTGTCCTAATTATACATATACCGTCGCATGAGTCAGGCGAGGAAAAGAATTTCTAAGGTGATAAGATTGTGCAGATAGCGAGAGAAATGTTTGCTCACCACCTATGTACATGGTCGACGTTAGTTTAGTTTATAGTTACGAGTCTCTATCGCAACTTTCAACTAGACGAATTCAATGTAGAAAGCAACGGCAAGGTAGAAGTTCACCGAGCAATTTGCGCAGCATCTGTCGGCTTTTCCTCCATTGGCGATACGATGAAACGAAGAATACTACGCTGTGATAAATAACCAGTAAGACGAATGCAAATTAAGCAAAAACCAAAGGAAACGAATAACGGAAAAACGCAGATCTCGATGATACGGTGGAAGACAAAGAAGAAATTGCGAAAAAAATAGCAGAGCGTTTAATTGCATGCGTGCTAAGGTCGAAGAGGACCTTGCAACTTTTCTCTCTTTCTTTCGTTCTTCTTTCTCTCTCACTTCCTTTTTCCCCTCCACTTCCTTCTATCTTTCGCACGTAATGATAAACAGCCGAGTGTTCCCTGTAACGATTACGCAAGACGTTTGGCCTTCTCGACGCGCTTTTAATTTAGACCGCACCATAAATAAATAAATAGTATCGAGCTCGATAACTCGACGCCAGGCGGTAACGGGCCGCGTCCACGAGACTGCGCGCGAATTAATTAATTTCTCGCAATTACGCCGACGTAGATAGCACGGGTAAATATTTAACGTAACGTACGACGGCTCCTTGGAAGAGGAAGAAAGATAGAAAGAGGAAGAAGAACAGAGGAAGAGTTTACCTTTTACGTTTTTACGTTCGTTCATCCGAAAGATGGTCAATTTTTCGATAATCAACGTCGAATAATCGATCGTGTGAACGATGATTAACCCGACATTTAATGATTACCCGATACACCCGCGGAAAATGCATCGCTACCGCTGACACTTCTTTTTATCGACTGTCGAAACGATTAAACCACGTAATCGCGGTTTAACGTTGGATTCGATTGATTAAGACGGCGTTACCAAGTTACCACGCTCATATTTGTCCAAAAGGTCATCGATTTCTCATCGATTAGCGACTAAATTATTAAGCGAGAGGATGACATTTTTAACGCAGGTGGAACACAGTAACGGGCCTGTTCAACGTCTTCCAGCACTTACTATTAAATCACGAAATAAATCGAACGAGGCCGACGGCAGTTCGTACAACTCGAACAAAGCAACGTACTGACATTTTCGCGTTATTCCGACTACGATTATTTTATTTCAAGGCTCCCTCGATCTTTGCTTTTCGTTATAGCCGCAAGTACTTTATTCGATCGAAGAAATCGAATTAACACGTATGTCATACGACTTACTCGTGATTAACGATAGATTTACCAGGGGCACCATGGAGGTCATCGATGATTTAAATTAAATAAGCAGTCTATTCTTACAGTTTTCAATATTCGTAATTACGCTGACGCCAAGTACTAGATGCTCTAGAAAACGCTGAAACAATGTTGCTCGTTGTAGTTTGTATACCCTTGGATCGAGGGAACACGCGGTATTACGTATGTGTAGGTACACGCTAATGTAATCACTCCTTTAAACAAAAGCATTCGACTCGATTGTTTCCGATATCGTAGACACACATGGCACGACTAAGAGACACAAAATTGTTACGTATTTATTAGTAATTTTTCACAAATTGACGTTGAAATGTGCTCGTGATGCATATTGTTGAATTCGTCTCGAAATGTATAATAAAGTGACGACAGTAACAACAGCTCCGTTAAAAAAACTTACGTCGTTATTAAAACAACAAATATATATTGTAATAACAATGAAAATAAAAATCGAGATGTTTTACGAACAACAAAGACACCGAATCAAAATTACCAATACCAGATCTTTTTTTTTTCCGGTTAGAAAGCATGCAAATATTTTTATTAATGTTAGCGTTTACTGTTGTCGAGATAGAAACATAATCGCATATAGTACTTGTGTAGTTTCGTATCGTTTTAATTTTAACCGACTGTATATTACATACACGTACAAGTAGCTAGGTATCAGCCGGTAGTAACAGCGTTGAGTTTCTTCCATGAAAGAAACTCCGACTTTCGTATAAAATATTTTCTTGCATTTTCGATACTTAAGCATATAGCGCGTATATATATATATTTAAATCCGACATATTATATACGAATCTTACAAAATCTTACATACGATGCTAAAATAAGCGACAACGTTCTGACGTTATACGTAAAACATGCAAAATTCGTCCGACAGTCAACGCGTTAGTAGGGACTATGTTTCGTGGCGAGAAAGAGCATAGGAAGAGTTTATCGCGGCGAGGAGCTGAACGCAACACATATCGCATCAGCTGTTTCTCGACCTCCTTTCGGAGCGTCCCTCGAGCGAAATTCGTCTACCGCTCTAAGTATAGCCAGCCGCTGCGCTGCCGTAATCTCCGGACGCGTGCACATCGTTGACCGAATCTACGAATGGCATTAGCTGCGGGTACGCCTGTCCCCTGCTATCTGGCTAGAGAAAGAGGAACGATGAAACAATCGCATACCTGGTGCACCGACTCGAATTCAAGCC
Source organism: Bombus pascuorum (assembly GCF_905332965.1). Lineage (NCBI taxonomy): Eukaryota > Metazoa > Arthropoda > Insecta > Hymenoptera > Apidae > Bombus > Bombus pascuorum. The sequence goes on along the minus strand of NC_083494.1, from coordinate 17,561,697 downwards.
ACACCAGTCGGCCATGAAATTCTTTCGAAGAATGTTTATAAATAGTCCCAATGAAAAGTAAAACGTTCACGAGCTAAAGCTTTCGTTAATGAAACGAACGCGCGGCGTACAGACGGCTGACACGAATCGCAACAATGAATGAAAAAACGTCGCTGAAAAGCTTCCGCTCGTTTTTCGTAGACTCGACTCGGAATAACGAGAGTTTTCTTGCAAATTTATGACGATACTTCGTGACGCGTGATTATCGATTCGAAGCAGCTACCGCGCAAAGCTACGAATGGACCATCGGACCATTCTAAACAATTCGAATCGGAGCATAGTAAGCAAGTAAGTCTTTTGTAAACGACCGTAGCATAGGACGGACGGTATACAAACAGACAAATAAGCAGAACGGGTTCGAGCCCGTTTAAGGTTAATCCGACGATAAGAGCGGTTAAAGATGCTCGTGTCACGAGCTAAACTCGTAATCAAAGTAAACGCGGAGGAAGCTCGAAGCAGTAGGTGTTTACCAGCGAGTCATTCAAGCATTTCACTATCGATCACGGCTGAAAGCGTTTCCGATGCATAACTAGAGCAACGACATAATTCTTCGGATGAAAAAGAGTACGCGCGACGATCGCACGCTCCAACCGATTGGACGAACCGGCCGGTCGCGGGCCATAAGTTTTTAAATGGGAAGAAAGCACGTGGGAGTGATAGGTGAACGAGAGGAGAATAGGTACGGGTTGGAAGGTCGGCGAAAGAAACGAGAGAGCGATCTGGAGCCTAGAGAGGGATTTACAGGAAGGAGGAAGGGGAAGGAAGAAGGGAGGCGGTGAAAACATAACGTTCTATCTCCTCGGTTCGCGAGAGACTGAAGAGACGCGCAAGCGCGTTTGCTCGTTCGCATAGACCAGAGGATCGAGGCGGAGTGAGAAAAGAAGCGGGAAAGACAAAGAGTGGGAGTGGGACGGATCGAGGGAGGGCAGTGAAAAGCAAAAGATAAAGTTTCAGCCGGTGATAAAGAAAGACGGAATAATAGAGAGAACGGGATAGAGATTACAGAGATAGACATGGTGGACACAGGAGGAAAAGGCTCACGGGAGGACGCACAGAAAGAACGGAAATGTTGGGTCGCGAAAGACGGGGTGAGAGAGCTCGGGTCGTAGGGAAGAGGAGGAAGGAAATGAAACGAAATGAAAGAAAGAAAGAAAGAAAGAAAGAAAGAAAGAAAAAAAAAGAAAGGGTAAAAGAAAGAACGAAAGAAGGAAAGAAAAAGAGAGGCGCGCAAGGGTCTGCAAAGCTCTCTCGCTCCATTCTTACGTATTACGTGCACGAGCACGAGCGGAGCCTTGTATTACACCATTATCGTGACAAAGAAACTCGCTATTCGGCCGCATCCGAGAGACGAGGACGAGAATAAAGAGTATAGAGTGGTTGCGATTTTCGCGTGTGCGTTCGTACGTGTGCACACTACCGAACGATATGGACATATGCGCGCGTCTAGACGGAGAAACGAGAAAGAAAAGATGAAAAACAGAGAAAGAGGAAAGGAGAACGTAGAAGGGAAAGAGACAGTGCGGGCGACGAGAGGGGGAGTGGGAGGTGGGCGGGAGGCGAGAGAGAAAGAGAGAGAGAGAGAAAGAGAAGAAGACGGAAGAAATGAAGACAGACGAAGTCTGTACTCTTATCGTACGGCAGTTCGTGCATGTGCATCGAGGAACACAAACACACAGGTTCCACACGTGAATCGTGGCGCGCGTACTTGCACACAATGTTGAGTAACATAAATGTGCACGGAAGGAGCAACACCTCACAAACGCGGCCTAGGCAAGAGAGCTATTTGTAATGTAATAGTGAGAGCACCAGTGGGGAAAGGGAGAGTGGAGGAAGGTGGTGGTAGGTGGTGGGGCAATGGTGGGAGGAAAGAGTAAGCGTTGGAAAGAGATAGGTAGAGGGAGAGCGAGTAAGAGAGGAAGAGAGAAGAGAAGAGGTGCCACTCGACGAGGAACCAATACTACGGTCCCTTTACAAACGAACTCACGAGGCTCGCGAGGCCTCCTCTCTAGCGTGAGTATTCCGCCGGGAGTTCTCGAGAGAGAGAGAACCGCGCTTTTCGGACCCTCAACCCTTTCTGGGCTCGTCTGTAAGCCACGGGGCCCACCTGGCCTCTTCTCTACCACCACCACCACCGCAGAGTCACTACTACCACCGTTACCGTCATCGTCACTGTCACCGTCCTGCCACGCTCCGATCAGTGGACGGGTATATACGCACTCGTTTCAAGCGGAATTCGTGTACCACCACTACTATCGGATCGCATCAACCACCACCATCGTAACCACCACCACTACCACCACCACTACTACTACTACTACTACTACCACCACCACCACCACCACCACCACCACCACCACCACCACCACCACCACCACCACCGTAGTCACTCGTCGACTGCCCAGTCTACCTCTCTTCGCGTTTACCTAGGACCAGCCAGAGAAAGAGAAAGAGAGAGAAAAAGCGAAGTATCATACGCAGAACGGAGATAGAGGTAGAGATAGAGATAGACAGGGAGTTAGAGAGAGAGAGAGAGAGCGAGAAAGGGTGAGAGTAAGAGAGAGAAAGAGTGAGAGAGAGAGAGAAGGAGGGAAAAGAGAGCGAGAGGGGGGAGAAAGAGGAAAAGAGAAAGAAGGAAAGAGTGAGAGAGCGTGAACAGCACAGAGAGTAAGAGAGGGTCTCGGGTTTGCGCAAAAGTTACGACGGAGCGAGGAGCAGTGAGACACACCGCGGAGACCGGAAGAGACCCTCTCTCCCTGAAGAAGTCCTCCGGCGAAGTGAGAAAGAGAGAGAGATCACGCGCGAAAAACATACATCGTGTCGATCGAACCGTGTCGTTTCTGTGTATGACGTGCGTGTATGCGACGCGTGTGTAGTGAGACAAATTTCGTGAAAGTCAACGACAACGTTGTTAACGTTTCGTTTCTATCGGCGATCGTGAGCACGATCGTCGTGGTCGTCGTCATTGTTGTCGTGGTCGTCGTAGTCGTTGTCGTGGTCGTGATCGTTACCGTCGTTCGCCGCGAGTCTTCGGTCGGGAGGCCACGTGGCCTCTGGTTGCTCCTATCTTCCGGATTTCCATGGGACTGTGTCGACACGATCGGACATCGTCCGCACCGTGAATTTTCTTCGGCTTTTTATATCGTGGTATCTGAAAACGAGTGGCACAACACGTCGTTATCAGTGCGATCCGAGTGCGCGTTCCTGCCGAACGAAAACACCGGACACGTGCTCATCCGCACGTGCTTTCGTTGACGCACGTGCTCTTTAGGCAAGTCCGGTGTCATATATTAAACGAGCTTTTCGGGGATTTCAGAAGAATGTCAACGGTTTAAGCGGATCGCGATTGTGGATCGTCGGCATCGATACGACGATATTTAAAATCGCAGGAATTGGAACTGTGACACAGGGAAAGCGAGAAAGAGAGAGAGAGAGAGAGGGAGAGAAAGAGAAAGGGGGAAAGAAAGGAAGAAATAAAGAGAGAGAGATAGCCGAGACAGCTGGTGAAATTGTGAAATCGCGAAAGGATCCGAGCGAAAGGAAGAGAAAGGAAGGAAAAGGTGGAGAAAGGAGAAAGAAGAAGGAGGAAAGGTGGAAAGGAGGAAAAGAAGAAGAAGAAGCTTCGGAAGAGCAGAGAGCGAGACTCGGTGCTTGGTTGCCGCTTACGTACCAAGCAAGAGCGGGCTGCGTTGTGTAAGAGCTGAAAGTAAAAGTTGAAACCGCCGAGTTGGGCTCGCGGGAGCGCGTGCGGAGCGCGCTAAAATCCGATCCTGTCTCGTAGGCTGGGCATAGCCGAATATCTCTGCCTCTCTCTCTCTGTCTTTCTCTCGGTGGCTTTCGGATTTGGTCCCACCTTCGAGCTGTTTCTCTTGGACGTGTCTCCTAAGCGAGAGTCGATCGCGAGCACCATTCCCGCGGAAGGAACACGGTGATTGTCGGGAACTCGAACAGTGGAACGCACGAAACGGAACGAAACGAAACGAAACGAAACGAGACGAGACGGAAAACGGGAGCAAGAAAAGAAGTGTGCAATTGTGTAACAACATTTCTAGTCCGCTGCTTCGTGAAATCTGTGTCTAATTCCGATTAGACGACGCTGGTGCACGCCGACACGAACTCTCGGTTTGGTCTCTGCCGCGACGAAAACAGGTGAAAGAGCGCGCATACGGTGAACGCGTTCGATCACAATCGTTGCCCGTGTTCGTCCGAATCGTCGACCGTGTCCGCGTCGACGAGGAAAGCGATGGAAACGATCGTTCTCGTATGTTTGTTGGTCGTGTTGTGCGCTGTGAAACGCGAGTGTTCAAGGTCGTCGCTCGTATCCCACCGGTAACCCGCTTCCGGGACGAAGAAGGCACCAGGATCCCCTGTCACGGCGTGCCTTTAGCAGCCAATTTCGTGGTAGAATTCGAGCCCGTCTCTTGATCCTTCGATCGCGTCCCGCTCGCTTCCACCACACGCCGCCACCGCCGCCGCCGCCGCCATCGCTATCGCCACCGCCACCGCCACCGCCACCGCCACCGCCACCGTCACCGCCACCGCCGCCGCCACCGCCGCCGTCACCGCCACCGCCGCCGCCACCGCCACCGCCACCGCGTCCGGGCTACAGAAGTTTCGTAAAACGGATTACAAAACCAGAAGAGAAAGGAGATAGAGAAAGGGAGAGGCAGAGAGGAAGAAGAGAAGCAAGTGGAAGAAGGAGAGAGAAACAGCGGTGATCCGCCGCGTCGCAGGAAATTGTAAGGCAACGATACGCAGTGGAGATACGGTGTTCGAGCACGAGTTCTGGATCGTCTCAGGGGGTGGACGACGACGAAGCGGCCGGCGGAGTGCCGAGTCGTGAAAGAAGAAGTCAGACGGCTCGGCAACCGGGAGAAAGAGGAAAAGGACGGAGAGGTCTCTCTGTCGAGGACACCAGTAGTAGCGGAGGACAAGTTTGAAAGACGATCCGGATGTGGCTGAATCCACTTGTTATCTTTCTCAACTCTGACGAGAGTCCGCGTACTTTTCTAGTCTTTCGACTCTGGTTCACCCTTTCAACGTACTGGATTTTCTCAGTGTCTCTCTCCACTTTGATCGATAATACATCCCCCGGCGATTTTGCTCGACGTACGTCGCTCTTTTACAATAAGATCTTGGAGAGCTCGTGCACGCTGCACGGAGACACGCGGCCGAGCGGAATTAAAAGTGCGCTTAAAAAGGTTAGCGGGATAAAAAAGGCGCGCGCGCGAAAGGATAAGAGAAAGGAATAGGAGCTACCTCCGAGTCCTTGAGAGTACCCAACGGGTAAAAGTGCCGCGCTCGGAGCCAGCCGGTTGACCCTGGGCAGCCAACGGAGCAGACCCCGTTGGAAAAAAGTTCTCCACGTCGCTGTCGTCGTCGTCGTCGTCGTCGTCGTCGTCGTCATCGTCGTCGTCGTCGTCGTCGTCGTCGTCGTCGTCGTCGCCGCCGCCGCCGTCGCCGTCGTCGTCGTCGTCGTCGCCGCCGCCGCCGCCGCCGTCGTCGTCGTCGCCGTCGTCTTTGTTGTTGCTGTCGTCGTCGTCGTCATCATCATCGTCGATGTCATCGTCGTCGCTATCGTCATAATCGTCTCCATCGTCACCATCGACGTCAGTGTGATCCTAGTTATCGTGCCCGATACATCGTTCTTCCCGATTCATCGTTCGAATATCGCTTTAGGGTGTCGTGCGACGTATCGGGCTACCAAATTACACCCTTTCGATGAGATCGCGCGTGGTTATCCTGTGGCATGTGTGAAATTAAGAAGAACCACGCTACATTTGAATACCACTTCTGATTATTATCGGTTGCGTTCGAATTTCCTTCAAGCACGAAGACTACGACTTGTCATTCATTCGCGTATCGTGACTATGTGAACGTGTTTTTCGATGTGAAGTGATTCTCAGTGCCAACTCCGATATTGTCTCGATCATATTTCGTTGCTACACCGTCTGTTTAATGTTCCACCGTTTCGTCTGCGTTCCTGTACGACGTGCTGCGATCTGTTTCTCGTGCCGGTGGTGATACATGCTCCGGTATATCAATGTATGTCACGTGTCTGTACCGTCGTCCTCGTCGCCGCTATCACGGGATTTCGGGTCGTCGGCTCGTGGAGATGCTTCGTGACTCTTCGAGAGAGTCTTAAGGAAAACACCGCCGTTCGCCGACTTGCTTTCTTTGGATACCACCGATATTGGATAAAATACGGACGATTAAAACGACAAGGTGAGAACATAGAATACGGAATATCAAAGCATTATCCTTAAACTAAGCGACGAACGCGACAGCTGGTCCGTTTGAAATTTGTTCGCTTCCGTTACGATTCGTAGATCAAGTTAATATGTTGACGCAAAAATTGCTACCGCGCGAACATCGGCGAACGATTTGCCATGTAATCAAACGAATTTAGATAGGAATTTGTGTAACGATATACTCGGCGTAATTTCTGTAAGCTTAATTGTTACGCTAGCATCGATAATTCGAACTGTTTGTAAGTACAAGCGAAACGATGCGAGCTGACGATATTTGCATAAAACTCGTACGGAACGTGACGATTCGTAGCACGAGCTCGTGTGCAATTACGTGCACGCGAAGCAGCAGAAAACCCCGTTGAAAACGAAATTCAACGAGTTCGAGGAGTTCTCTCGATTTTTATTTCACCGCGCGTCACTTGACACAGCGTGTCGGTATATCGAGGAAACGGCGAAACTACGAACGATAATGAGGAAATTACCAGAGCAGTGAACCAACATTCCGTACGATTGGATATAAGAGACTGTGTAAATTAAAGTGGCGACGTAATTGGAAGCAAAAACGATCTAACGTACTCAGAGACAGGTAGATAGATTGCAACGAACCGCACTGACAATGAGAAAATATGATCGAACGAGTTGTAGAACAAATTGCACGACTATATTGACTTCGCGAAAGTAATTCCTATTTCTGTCGAAGAGCCTGCAGTACTAAATCCGAACCTGATCGATTTGCCTGTATTCGTCTCAATAAGAATGGCAACGCGAACGTTATAAAGGTTAAAATACATATAATATGGTCCCTCGAACGAGCCAGGTATTCGGTGTATGAAAGAAATAACAATTTCACCGTGGCCGTCGTTGTCCTCGTTGTCCTTGCTGTTTATTGGTCATTGTTGTCCTTCATTAATATCTTGGTAATCTTCAGAAAACTTTCGAATAGACTCGTCGACTCGTTCGCATAACGACGTAAAAACTTCTCTCCTGAACGTGCAATTCAAGTTCAGGTGTTCCATGGTCGTGCATGAACGTTGGTTGCGCAACTGTTTTTAAGAAAAAAAGATGGAGGAGGGACTCGCGAGTTCTATGTGGTCATCAATGGCTCGCGATGACGGATCGTAAAGAAAAAGCGATCTCGAGTCAAGGTCGAGCTCGTCGAAAGGCGTCTTTACGTTCGCCATTTCGTATTCATGTGGTCATTATCTGCCGGATATATTTATGTTGCGCTCTCGCATAGTCAGTGCATATAGAACTTGCATCGACGCAAATATTCCGATGCAAACAGAAATTACGGTCAAGTTTGAGAGGTGAACCAGTCGAAATTCCGAGTTAACGTTAATCTACTCTTTTATCGATGCGATCAGCGTGCATTCTTTTCGCCGGCTTTCACAGAAGAAAATTTTGTCGCCGTAAAAACGAGTTCTTCGTCCCTAGAATTCTCTTTCGAATTATCTGACATATAGAACGCTTTGGCGAATGAAGCAGAATATAGACCCCTTACTTTCACATTACATTTTCTAAACAAATTATTTATGCGATTGCGCCACTCGTGATATTCGAAGCGTACGCAGAAATAAATATTTCTTTACGCAAACTACAAAATACTTTACGATGCTATATACGGTAGTGTTCGCCGGATGATTAGTAAGGCTAGTGAAAGGCGAGTTCGGTTCCATTAAGATAAATTTGATCGGCACATCGAAAAGAAAATATTTTCATTCGTACCGAGATAACCGCGTGTTCGAGTAACTTGATTTGTAACAGGTGTATTTACGAACAATCTATTACACAGACGATTTATTATTAAACAAATAGAAATATCTATTAAACGAAAAGCTTGAATATCTGTCGCGCAATTTTCAAGCGCCTATTTTCAACAACGGCCGAGTAAATAGTGACGTTTCAGCACGAATCCCGATCGCTTTTATCTACGTTACATGGTCATTGATCGGCAGACCATTGATTCGTTTAACGGAGGACGATCGGCTCTCGTAAAAACGATTAATTAACGAGAAGCTGGTAAATGAGTATCGGCAGTTCGATGGTTCGCGATATTCGATATCCGATATTCGAAAACAATGTCGCATGCCTCTTACGTTCTATTTGATATCGATCGCTTCTCGATAATCGATACACAACTGACTAAATCCATCGTGAATCACGTCCAATTGACGTTATGTAAGAGAAGTGTACGTTTTCTTCGCTTAATTGCGATCGGCAGGTAACACGTGCATTTTCTATTTCGCTATTCTTTAACCGTTTTACGAACGTCGACCGCGTTGTATTTCTCGTGCAGACCTCGATCGTTCTACGATCGTACGTCCTATTTCTATTTTCCTATCTGTTACGAACGTTTGATTTCTCCTGTGATATTGGAAATTAATTTCATGGTCATAGATGGGATTAAATCGGAACGAAACTGCAACGCGTAGCATTATCGCTCTATAGAAATGTTGGCAGTTGATAGCAAAACTCGATTATCGCGGACCGATTGTAACTAATATAGGTGCCGCGAGATAACTATAATCACGCGCAGGCACAGTACGAGTATAGTATATTTAACACGATTGCATTTTTTTCTGTTAAGCGTTAAGCGGATACTTATAGCGTGGCAATAACATCCGACATAATATGGATGTACAAAAAACACATCGTAGAACGGTCTATTACGATTTAGTATCTACAACGTTATTATTCGTTTGAAAAAAAAAAAAAAGAAAAACATTCGCGGGCATGCGAATCTCGCCTGGATGGAAAATACGTCACAGTGGGAAATCGAAATTTATCCTTGGAAAACGTCTAGTGGATTTCGCTGTGCGTCTACTCGTTCGACTCGTCGAACGGCGAAAAGATCGATCGACGAAGAAGAACGGCGGTACGCGATCGGCGAGCATTCGTATAAAAGAATGTTGAATTTTCTACGTAGGCTGCCGGCGTGTCTCTCGACAATTTTCACCTTCCACGGTCCGCCTGCGGTTGCTTCCTTCTCAGACGTTTCTTCGCCGACGATAAGACGGTTATTAAGACGCGGTCTCGCGACGTAGAGGCCTCGGATTGGTCGAACGTTTCGATGTGTAGGGCACGTTAAATGAAGTTGCAATTAAGAGAGCTAAAAGCTGCGCGGCTGACTATGCTTCTCAAGGCCTCGGGCCTCGCCGGAGCGTACTTCCGCTTCTGATTAGCTTCCTCTTTTCCCACATCGTCCTCGCCGTTTTCTCTCTCTCCCTCCCCCCTCCTTTCCCCTGTCCTCTCACCGCTATTCTTTCTCTTTCCTTTTCTCCTCCTCTTTTTACTCGGTTTCCTTCTCGCATCTCTCCCTACCCTGCTCTCCCTCCCTTTCCCTCTCTTCTTTTCTCCCTTTTTCTCTCCCCCTCGTGTTTCTCTTTATCTTTGCAGGTCTTATCTCGTACCGTGGGAATCCGCGCGTGCGATTCGCACCGCGCGCGCGACAGAGAGAGAGCAAGTTCTTAGTCTCGTTCTGCGGTCATCGTTTCTGCTTTTGCATCTTGATAATCGGCCCTTGGCGCACCATTGGTCATGGACGTTACCGGCGTCAGATCGTTTCTTACGGCACTCTAACATACGTTAGGTTCGCTTAAAACTCGTAAGCTCGCGACGCGTATTCCACCCTTTTCGCTGGCAATACCGTCGTTTTCCCAAATTCATCGTTATTGGGAAGCGGTATCTGAAAATCCTCGTTTACAAATAAAATTGCCTCGATTGCCTTTATACTTTGATGCAATTGTTATTATTCTATTTTTATACAGCATTCGTGTATAATCACGATCTCGTTATATTTGCTTGTAAGAAGAGAGCATTCGAAACGATATCATATTTACGTCGATGTGTCGCTCGGTCATCGTGGAAAAATCATCGATCGTTAACGACACGATATAAGAGAGACTTGTAAGTAAGCTGTTTATAAGGTAAGCTTCGCAAATTGTTAATCGCCTTGCACGTATAAATAATTAGCGTTGATCCGTACTTCGAACGACATGTACGGACTTCGAAGCTGCTTGAAATTCGTTGGCGCTCTTTCGAGTTTACAGCCATAGGCTGCTGATTATGTAAGATCGCTAGGCGAGAAACCACGTTGAAACGCGATTGTTGTTTCCGAGTAAAATAAAAATCGGACGTCGTCCCACGATAAAACTCGGCCGCGCGATTTTAACGGTTTAAGACGTTAGGCGAAAATGTTTCACTCGCGGCGTGCACTTTCACTCGAGCCGAGTTTCGCCGAATTGGCAGATACGATTACATCGCGCGTTGAAATTTCTGTCGATCGCGCGGAATACGGTTGTTCGTGTTGCGTCTCGATCTTCTGAATGGCGGCTGATCCCTTCCACGGCTATCCACGGATGCGACCACGTACCTTGTAACGAACGTCCGATAAAAATTTGATGCAAACGCAAGAAGATGTTCGATGGAGGAGTAAACTTCCGATCTAATAGATATTTCTAGAGGAAAGTGTATGCGCTAACCTTGAATACGTTTGAGAGGCAATCAAGAATTTGGTCGACGTACGTTTGGTTGTGAAATATTCATTGAATTATCTTTCAGTGGAACGCCATTCACGTTTTTAGCGTTCGGATAATGCACGGATTACACGTTTCCTTTATGCGAGAAATGTTAATATTTCATCGCACGACGAGAGTCGACGGTATGAATTACATAAATCGTAAAGTAATTTAAATTTTAGAGAAAGTTAAAATAGAGTGTAACATGGGATCTAAAGTGGAATTCTTGTGCCGCCTACACGACAAAGTGTTATTCTCCGCAGTGTCGATGGGATCATCGTGATACCTACGGCTTTCTATCCGTAATTTCAATCGCGATTCGTAGCCGTGTAACAGAATGTTATCCTAAAGTTTGTTAGAATCGTGTAGGGAGCGTTTTCACCCACTCGATCGTCGAGAAAACATAACAATCTCTTTCTGCTCGACTGAAAAGTCAATTACGAACGCATATATTCGCCTACTTGCAGAACAAGTCGCTTCCATTCAAGAGGAACGGCGGCGTAGCTGTTGAAAGAACGAAATGAAATACATACCTGTAACGGCCGAGTTATCAATTTTCCAATAGTCTGTATAAAGTTCTTGCGAACACGCAGTTTTCTCTCCCTTGAAATATCTCTCGTCCAAAAATAGAGCGTTTCTCTATTAATAGAGATGTACGTATATGTCCGTTTTAATAAAACGAAAAACAAAAAAAAAAAAAAGAAAATAAAGGAGAAAGAGAGAGAGAGAGAGAGAAAGAAAAGAAAATGCGAGTCGATGCAAGATTTTTGTCCAACCATGGAAATTGGTCTTGTAATTTAGGACAGACGTATGTTATCATGGTTGGCGCGGTGATTTGCTCGTTCACGCAGGTACTTGCGACTGCCTCGTGGTATTTTCCTTGGTTTCTGGCCCGTTCTGGCTCGTGGCGATTGTAAATCTTGCGCTGTGGGCCCCCGCGGCCGAGTATATGGCGAGTAACAGCGGCCACGAGTATATACGTCCGCCAACCCTTTCTACCTTCCCTTTCACTTTCATCTATCGCGTATGCTCGAGGCCCCTTCAGGACTTGCCTGTTTCTCGCTCGCTTGCTCGTTCGACTTGCTCTTTTGCTACCTACTTGCTCTCTACGTCTACTATAGAAAAATGAAAAAAGGAAAGAAAATGTGTGCCGTGTGTAACGAAAGAATCGTTTCGCTGCTCGAGGTGGCCTTGAATCGGCGAAGATTAAATTAATGCTCGGACGAACGTTGCTTCTCGAAATCGTATTGTTTTAACAATTGTTAGATTTGAACGTAAACTTGCGTTCGATCGGGAGAAAGCGTATCGTTCCTCGTCGTTTGTTGCCGCCTTATCTAAATAAAGATTCGAAATATCGGATCATTGTATAAAGTTGTATACGGTTAAGAGCCGAGGGAAACGCGTAAGATCGTAAGTGACATCACGGATTCGTGCATTTAAACGGGAAAAACGAAACGATCGTACGTTTCGATACCTGGAATGGACATTGAACCGTACGTAACGTGTGCCGTAACAATGATATGCCAAGCGAAGAGCAGTGAAATTTAAAGTAGTGACCCGGGGACAAACGTCGTTGGCTTTCTTTGCAACCTGGATGAAATATGGTTGGTCGAGGTGCCGAGTGTTTCGTACGACAGTGAAAGTGTCCTAATTTTCAGGAGAGAAAGAGTTTCCGAAAACGTTAACGGTAATACGAGACACGTAACCATTGTCGAATGCACTGTTAGAACCTGTTATTGCTGGCTGTACAAATATAGGAACGTGCCTAGTAAAATAAATTATCGATAAATACTGTACGTAACGCTGGGGAAATATTATTCTCGATACCTAGGCGAATCGATTCTGGTTACAATTTCGAGGAAATAATGCTACACGATGAATAACGATGATCTCTTTGGTACGTATGTTGGGCAAAAAATAATTTCCCTTAAAACTTTGATATATTTTCTCTAAAAATTTCTTTCGCGTCGTCGAGTCTGATCGTTTGAAAGTTAATGGTAAGAAAGGCCGCATCGCTCGCAACATCACCTAATACCGTACGTGTACGCTCGAGCGTTACACTATTTTTCGACTTGTGTTGCAAATCGAAACAACGATAAGAATTATCGGAGACGGCGTTTGAACGTTTCACGCCCGCCTACCGGATAACTTTTCTGCCTTTTAGCACAACCGCATTTTTGTTTTGCAATAATAAGTTGTTGTTGCAATCGGTACTTCGATTGCCGTTTGGTCGTTGTGTCGAAAGGTATAGCACGCCTCATTAAAGGCCATGACTGTCTCGATTGTTGTGATTTTGTTCTATACAAGGTGTAAACGTCTGTCGTTGCTATTAGTCACGATCGATGTCCAAGTTTTTCACTCTTCGATTGCACGTACTTAATTAACCTCGTGCTCCGGTAAAAATGATATACGCTGGAGTATCGAAGATGCATCGTGTGCTTCCAAATTAATTTCCCATGATCGTACATCGACGTTCATCGATCGGTTCGATCTTATAACGAAAGTTACGAAACTACTTTTAATCATTACGTGCGTACTTTCTCCGCGTTTGGAAGAGCGTTTACACGCGTAAACGGATACATTTCGGTCCGCGGTGTTAGCAACGTAGTCTCTTTTTAAAAGAAAAATAATTCGTTTGTCGGTTTATCGTCCACGGTGTTCCTTCCTGACTCGCTCGCCTAATTTCACCCGTACATCCGCGACCGACGTGTTCAGAGACAAACTTTCTTACTTACATGCTCGCTTACGTGCCTCTCGCTGCTCGTGTACACCCAACTGACAGCGTAATTTCTCCTTCGCCATTGTTACTCTCAAACGATCTCGCAATCGTCGTCTCCCTCTTGTGACACGCTAATCATCCCCGGAGCTTGTTACGTCGCGTCGCGGAACGACCGACCTACATACATACCGAATTTCGCCCCGTTTCGTCCTGTTGCGTGGCGTTTAACGTTTCCTGGTTATCTTAACCGTGTCCGGTCTCCGTTCGATTCGAAACGGTCGAGAGAGAATCGAGAGAGAATCGGGAGAGAATCGAGAGAGAATCGAGAGTGAATCGAGAGAGAATCGAGAGAGAACGAAGAAAAAGTTACGAACGAATGATCGCTTCGTTAAACTGGTAGCGTTTTCCTGCGGAACCAGTTGTCAGATGGAACAGGGGCAGAACGCAGCAAAGGTAATTGCAAGGTGTCGAGGTGTCGGATTAGATAATCGTAAGCGATAAAAGCACGGGGTCGATTTCCATCGAACCAACGCAGCGACCCAGATAGAACGTTCGAAAAAATTGAAATAGCCCCGCGTTGCGTTTCGGAAATAATCTCGCCGCGTTCGCATCGGCCGAACAATGCCACTGGTTGCGCGATATCGGACTACAACGAGACTTACTCGACTCCGACTAGAGGAGATAAACGCGGTATCAACGCGACCTATCTTCCCGTTTTCAAGAGTATCTTTTCGGGGCTCGAAAGCCGGCCATCTCTCGCTCTTCTCTCGCTCTTCTCCCGCTCTTCTCTCGGGCAAACAATGCAAACGGCTTTCCACATGATGCAGACTTTTCGGACACGGTGTACGCTTCTGCTGTACAGGGACGGGACGCGTGTGCGCGCACACACGCTCAGGTGGCAGACCAATACGGCCTCAAAGGCACACGCGTTAGCGACAAGTCCCCACCCACAGTGTGAGATCATTGCGATTACGTAAGTGTCCAGTCGACGGCGGTGTGGACGCGCATAAAAGTATCGTGTAGCACGGCACATGCCGCTCTAGTGGACGCTAGATCGTGTTGTTCCAGCGGATAGTTCTTTACTATGCTAGAATTTCGAGGGAAAGGGGGATCGGTGGATTTCTTTCGGCTCGGTGGAAACTGAACCAAAGCAATGGACGCACCGTTTGTCCGATATGCCGGCGATACGTCTCACTTTTGAAGCCGAAATTCCCGAATGACGTAGTTTGAATGCCCGCGGAATGGTATAGATTAACGGTAACTGCTACTTGCGTAGGAGAGATAGCGCGCGATTCGATACGACCGAGTGACATCAAAGTTCGACGTAGATAGTAAAAGGATGAAAAACGAAATTTCGATAAGAAGAAAAATAAGGCTTGTTCACGGAAGCGAATGTTCTCCTTTAAAGCAATGCATGCAGATAGAAGTTGACGGAGAATGAAATTTGCATAGAATTTTCAAACAGCACGAAGGCAAATGGATGCAACAGTGGCGCCTATAATAGGATTCGCAGGTAGCACGACGATCAGCCGCAACGCGCGCGATTGCGTAACATTTTGAAAAGTCGACGTAACGTGTCGGAAGTCATCGTTAACTGCGGCTACAGTGCCGTCACGACTGACCAAGCATGAATAAACAAACGAATAATCGACCGATGCTTTGGATCACCTATCCGCTTTGAATTTCGTTCGCTTCTCTCGATCGCGGTTAATCGTCGACCTCTCTAGCAATTTTTCTCGTTGAACGATAACAACGATGGGGCTTGGTGCGTCGATTTCCGATTCACAATCGTAACAAGGCGTCGAGAATAATTATTCAAGGCTACGCTATGTTGCAATTGTATCGGCTAGAGCTAACTATACCGATGAAAGTCTCGCCGAGTTTAAAGAGCTTCGGAAAGTTTTACGCCTGGAATCATTTTATTGATGTATCGTACTTTTATAAAAATTCCTTCAAACGGCGAAAACATATCGAATCTATCGCAGACGCGGCTAAACTTGAACCATGGTAAACAGAATTGAAGTAAATGTATGAAAATAGAATTACGTAATGAGAATCACGCGAATCGAGTTATTTTTATGAAGAAACCAAGTACTAAAATGTAGTTGCACTTTCGCCTCTTAGAATAATACAAAACGAATTTAAATCGAATAACATACGCATGAAAATTGCGAAAGTAGCGTTTCGATATAACGGATCGACGGTATTTAGATCGTTGTGATTGGCCGGTTTATTCCGAGGAAGCTCGCTCATCTTGAAACGAATATGAAATTGCATAGAGAGCACAGGGGTCTACTTCTCGCAAAACGTTGGTCATCACTTGACGTTTCTCGTTTCCGCCTGACTCATTTATACGCGGCAGCAAGGCCGAGCCAAAAGCAGCGATCTTGGCTTTATTAAAATATGCCTGCAAGGCGATTACAAGGTAGCGAGTGTAAGTGCAACCAAATAAAAGCGGTTCCTAGCGAATGGCTGCCTGCAGAAAAATAACGCGCATATCGTTGCATTCCGATGCGTTCTTGTAAAATTCCATTCCAGCCAATACCGTCGGTGTACAGTGTAACAATGAGGCGTAATTGCGACGTTACCATCGATCGTTACTAATCATTTTGTATATTGCCAATTGATACAGTATTGTTACACAAAATACCGTCTACAGTTCATTCGAACGCTCTACTCTCGAACTCGTCTACTTTCCTTCGTAGTTCGTTCTTACCTTTACAAACGACAGAAGCTGTAAATTCCATGACATCGCGTTCTTCTTTGGTAGAACGACGTTCGTTCGGAAACTATTCTTATATTTGATCAATATCAGAATATAGATTCGAACGTTATTTCGTAAATTTTAGAAATTTATAAATTTTCCTCCGATATATTCGTACGTATGCCGCTTGGTAAATCTCGGAGAAACTGTCTACGATTGATCGAAAGATTATATTTTGAAAACCGAAATCTTTGCTCAATTTTTATCTATCCTTAATCTAGAAGTAGCGAGTATGGTGTTGTTGCTTCTAACATTGGGAAAGTGTCGAAGAGGTCGTTCGTTACAGATACTCTTACGATAGTTTTGAAATATTTTCACATTCGATGGCCGTGATACGGTGAAACGGAGATTATACGACGAATTAAAACTCGTAAGAGCGTGGAATAACGGAAGTACGCTGGTCTTCGGTACGTCTAATTCTGCCCGAAAGAAGCGTAAATGGATTAAAACGGCGAATCGTCGGTAGACTTGCCCTTCGGATCCGAAACGCTGGAGCAGCGTGCGTGTCTAACCGGCGATGGAGAGGGCGAGGGAGAGGCGGAGAGAATTAGCGGAAAAGAGAGGAAGAGGGAGAGAAGAACGATCGTGATTGCGTAACACGAATGCACGCGGGTACCTCGCGGCCGCGTATGCTCCCGTACGTAGGTGTATGTAGATCTTCTAGGTAGTGAAAGGTCATCCGTTTAATAGTCCTCAATCGCGGCTGTATGCACGATCGGATCTCCGCCAGTCGATGACTAACTCGCGAGCAGAGGCTTTGACGAACCACTACGCTACATGCTGCTGCATCTGCCGATGCGCAGTAAAAGGTGCACTGGATGATGATGCCAGGCTTTGACATTGAACGGATCGAAATCTCGACGCCGCTGTCGGTACACTCTTTTCCTCGACTTCTTCGCCGAATGCTCTTCTCGTATGCGTGACGTTGCGCCGACGTTGCTTCCGTTTCCCAGCTTTCCATGCTTATATATAGCTGAACTCGTCGGAAAATTTCTGAAAAACTCGTTTCCTGTTGCGACGCACTCGCCGTCTTATATCGTATTACGATGCAATCATATTTCCATTTAGCGTAACAAGCTAGAAAGAAGGAAGATCGGTTAACTCGAGAGATTCGATTCGTTGGTACGGTCGCTGTTTACGAATCTGGATCGGTTGGACGACGTTTGGATTTGAAAATCGCGTTTCCTAGGAAGCGTAACTCCGTGCGTTCGTAGAAACAGCGAGGAACGATTCGAAAGCCCGTTTGTCACTGGTTGACGGCCCTTGCTCTCGAAAGGTTACACGGACGTGGACGGTAGCGAGTTCGCCGGGGGCAGAAATGCCTTTTGGCTCGTGTACCAGAAGAGAAGACGAGACGCGGTGCGTTTGAGAGAAACGATCGTTTATTACGTAAGAGAACGCAACGCGGAGACGTGCGTGTTGCGGGGCATAAAGGCAGATACACACGATTCTGTTTACTTGTTTGCAGCGACTGCAGCGAGATATACGTATGTGGCGTGCACGCATGCATGTATGTACGCGCGTGTTCTCTCGTCGATGTAAGGGGAGAAAGGACGAGCGTCGAGGATCGAGAGAGCAACGTTGCCAAAGTCTACGCGGCAACCTTTTTTTTCCTTCTTGTAGATTTTTTAAAAAATCTCACGAGATTGCTTCTTCGATGTGTTTCCGCGTTTCCACGTGATCCTGCGGCAACGATGCTCCGCGCTCGGACGTCCTTCTGGTTATGCAACTGCTAAAAAGTGACCGACGCTCGATATTACAACTGACACGATGTTTATCACGCGAATTCCGTAAAAGACACATCGTTTGCTGTTCGAGAAAAACGATCGAAAGTCCGAAGTTTCTATGATTTCTGCCATGCACCTTGACTCTTACACAAAAACGATAGACGAATTAATTTGTTTCGCAGAAAAAAAGCCGTATGTTCTATTCCAGCTGCAGTTTCTATTACTCGACACATTCTTGCCCGATGTTCTTTAAATGCTAATTACTTTTTTCCGACGAAACAATCATTTTCCATTTGCTACATCAACGCTGCGAGTGTTGTTATCCCGATGTATATGCGTTTCTATCGACGAGGAAACACGTCGCTTAGACGTAAAATCCTGAGACGCGGTTCAAAACCTGTCGACCTTCGTCCGCGATCGCGGTACGAATATTCTCAATTTTAGCGAGGCTGGCCGCAGAAATCGCGGGTGCACTCGATTGCCCCATAGAGCGAAGAAGTGCACGACGCGTGCGCGTAACAAACATGCCCTTCAGATCTACAATGATGGAGCGTCTATTAGAGGAGGCGATTGTTCTTATATAATGAATGGATCATGTAACTAGCCGCTTCGCGGACTCGCTTCGTGGAACGAGAGACAGAAAGAGAGACGAGGAGAGAGCGGCGAGAGAGGAGAGAGAGAAGAGACGAGAGAGAGAGAGAAGGGGCGAGATGGAGAGAGAGAGAGAGAGAGAGAGAGAGAGAGAGAGATGGCTTGCCGCGTACACATACAAGGCCATCGAACGTGTGTCACGTACAAGCGTCGCGTATACCTGGGAAGAGTGTGTACGACCACGTACCAGTTAGAGTCGGCTAGGTTGGTACGTAAGTGCAGCTGAAAAGGCTTTTTACTTTCTGGCCTTGAACGAAATGTATCCGGTGACTCGACGACCGCCGATCGGCCGAGGGAATTCTGTCGTTCCCCTACGTCACGTCGAGTCGCGTCGAGTCGCGTCGAGTCGCGTCGCGTCGCGTCGCGTCGGGTCGCGTCGGGTCGCGTCTCGTCGGAACGAATCCTCCGTCGCTATCCTGATCGTTGTTATTTTTGACACGCGCCTGCTCCGTATCCGCCAGTGATCCGTCATTGCGTTTACCGATGTCGGGCCGATTCTACCTTTTAATAGCCTCCACGGACAAGTGGATAGGATAATAACCAGTTTCGTGGCGCAACGCACTTATCGAACTTGCGATCCAGAAACGTGTCTCCGCATCATTGTTTTCCCCGAGCGTGAAAGTATTTCGAAACGTACATACGCAGGCCGGACGGCTGACTACCGACATTTCAAGTAGAATAATCTATCCGAAGAATTTCTACGTATCGCGCACTCTCCGTTCGATCGAACAGATTTTCCTTTTTCTTTTTCGATTCGATTCGTTAGATTTTCTCTTCGGAGCGGCGATCTTTCTTCGTTCCTCGTTCGTTTCTCGCGTTATTAGCTTCTTTTTGTAATGTACAAACGTAGTCGGGCGATTTTCGTCAGACCGGTTGAATAGCGAGCGAGCAAGGGAGACGGAGAAAACGAAAAGGAAGAAGAGAGAAGAAATAACGGAGAGAGTACGTCACAGTCGACGGAGCGATGCGCAAGAGGGAGAGCGTGAGAGACCAGTTGGAAAATAGTGATTCGAAATCGGGGAAAGGTGTGAGTCATAGGTTTCACGGGGTGTCATAACCCTGCCCTCGGTTAGAATTACGCATTTTCGTTTCTAAAACGCGGTGAAACACGTTGTCTGCTCGATGAGGAACTAACGAGCCACGACGCTACGACCTCTATAGATATTTTCAGCAGCAGCGAATTTCAACCGAAACGTCCAACGTGGAAATCCAACCGCAGTGTCAACCGATTCTATAGAAAAACTTTATCCTTCTAATTCCTTATGTTTCCTTTTATCCATCGGCCGAAGATTATAAAACCACCATTAAACGGATATCGTGTTCTTGTCAGAAAAGCCATCAACGTCCGTGACGCGTTCGATGCAATTTCTTCTCTTGTTCGTGATATTTTGTGGTAACGCTGGATCGTATAGCCTCCCCGCAAACTTCTATGGTGTTCCAAACGAATGCTTTCCGATGCTTGTGTGCGTACGTGTAAGGTGCATGTACATGAGAGAGGCCCGATGAGACCGCGAAACACGGCCTATTGAGGCTGGCGAAACGTAATTGGGCCCACAAAAAATGGAGCGGAAACGCCTGGACCCCATTACAGGTCTCGTAACGAGTTCTCCGCGCGTTGCTCAATCCGCGCTGGCTGGTTCGCGCGGTTTCAGCAGCCTCGCCTTAATCCGAATCGTCACGATCTCTTCTCCTCGCGATAAATAACAAACAGCTCCATTATTTTTCAGGTTCGTACGGCACTGTAATGACAAGCAATTCCGTTCAACGGATTCCGCGATTTACGCCGTTAAAGCGTGAAAATTGGACAACTTATTTCGGTGATTCGGGTCTGCCAACGACGTAACGTTTCGCGTTCCGCGGGAAACCTTTTTCGCTTACATGCACGCTTTTTCTTTTTGTCGTTTAATCGTTGATACGAAAACGAAACGTGAACCGATAACGACAAGTCACTTTGACGAACGTACATCGTTATCGGGACATCGTTGTCACGCAGTTCCTTACCGTTGTCAAAAATAAGCCAGCATCGATGCAGCAGCCACCCGTCGTAAACTCGACGATAATATTTACCGTTTTTATACTATTGGTTTACATTTGACAGCGTCGTATATATGAAAAACGATATTTCGTACATGGATATCGTTTGATAGCTTTTTCACATTTATATCTAAAATCTTTACGTTGCGTAGCATCGCTTATCGGACAAAGGTAATGAAAAATGCAAACGGTAAAAGAAGTCGTTGTCGGATACAGAAAATCTCGCGAACGATATCGTAGCTTTTTTAAAAAATTAACTTCTGAATACTAAAGGGAAAGAATTAATTTCAGACTTTTGCTCGTTCGACGAAAAAGGATCGTTCTTTCGGAAAGAAGAAAGACAGAAAATCTCATCGCGGATAAATCGCAAATTCGTTCGCATACATGTTCTAACAATTTCAATGGTGTTCGTATTAAACGATACATTGTCAGCGAGAATCGACCGATAATCGACGATCGTATTATATTTACGTCATATTATATATATTAACGGTAAATATCCTAACCAAGTGCGTGTGCTACGTGTAAACAGTTACGTTGGAACAGTCAATTGCATGGGTGAATCGCGTAGAATGATAATTGTCTGTACGGGACCTAGACCAACATAAATCCGAACCAAGTTTTAAGCACATGGAACCGCGAGAAATAACACTCTCGGCATCGACGAGCGTTTTCTCAGATCAAGGCCTCGGTTTTTCATACGAGAGCTGAATCTTTTTCACCGGCCGATGCTGGTGCGAGCTTCCCTCTCTTGGCCCCGCTGTCTCGCGCTTTAATTTCCAGCCTCGACATTTGCGTAACCCAGTTTCGCCATTGTTCGATTCAATGGTAGATCGTAACGTCCGCCATCCGGATAGAAGATTATAATGCTCGCGTGTGTGTGGCACTGCGCATCGTTACATCGACGTAGTGTGAGTGTGAATATGTACGTGTGTACGTGTGGTGGTGTAGTCACGAACCGAAAGTGTAAGTGTACACGCGCGCGCGTCTGCCGCGCGACCGTATTAGTATGCCGAGGCGATAAGCAACCGACGTCCACGGAGAGTTCGCGCAACGAAATTTACGAATTCCAGCAACTTTCTCCTCTCGTTCTTATCTTTAGCTCAACCTCACGAACTCGTTGCACCAGTTCCCACTGCATCGTCCCCTCTTTTTCTTCCACAAATGCCAACGTCTTTCGGATCGTCTCGATGTTGCACACGAGACGACGCGTGTTTTTGCGAGTAACTACAAAAGTTGGACGACGTGACGTATTCATACTATTTCGCAAGTTTCCTCTGTGAGGCAGAATATTTCAAGTTTACAGAAATAATACGCGCAACGTTGAAACTTTCGCGCGTTCGCCTTTACCCCTGAATTACCCTTTAACGTATCACGCGCGGTGAATGTCGTCGGCATGGACTAGGGATGCATAAACCTAGGGATGCACAACCGGTCAGCTATATCGGGACGTTCGTTGATATTTGGTATAAATCGGATGTCTTTCGCCACGAATGTGTTTCCTAGTCATTTTATCGCAAAACTGTTATTTCAATCGCGTCGTGTATACCTTATACGTAATATAAAATACGAAATAAAGCAACAAACGTAATCAGTTGCGATATCCCAATACTTTTGACTGGTGATGTATATAACCAGGAAATCTCATACTATACCTCGAGTAAAAATTATACGCTTCGTCCGTTCCACCATTTTACATAGTGAAATATCGAACTTGATAAAATCAGAATAGCTGGAATATACATGCTACGTCGTAACGACGATCATAGAAAATCGCGTATCGCCTATGGGAAACGTTGGTGCGCGGTGTATTCAATGATCGAAAGGTTAACGGATGGCAGGGTCGTTTTTACGACGCGCGGTTTAATTTCTTACGAGATCACGTGACGCGTGAAAACGTGTAAAACCGTACAGTACCGATATCGCTATAAATAGAGTACACTTTTCTTGTCAATCTCGCAAACTTCACGATTCGTACTTTCCCAATAAGGATGGAAATAAGACAGGGAAACTTGTAAGCAAAGTTTGGCGAAGAACATATCTGAAAAGAAGGAGCCGATTCTTGGAACGAATCGGTTATCAGAAACGTGGTCTAATTTCGCAATCACGAGCATTCGGATCCACCGCCAAAAGCGTAGCGCCAAGGTTCTTCTATTTATCAACGCGCGACAAAGTAGGAGTCGATGGTGGTTTACCGACACGACGCGATGTATCGAAACGCAGCGGATTACCAGTTGGCCACGGACTGTCGGGGAAAGAGAGCAGCACCTACAAAGAGCGGCAGGCAGGCATCCTGACTAGTAAAACTGGCAAACAGTTGGATCGCGCAACCCCCACCAACCGACAACTGGGCCAGAGTTTCTGCATCTAGTGGCACGGGGCCTTGCCCCCACTTAGCACGAATGGCACGAGACCCCGCCCGGCAACTCTTCAAGGCCCAAATAGAGGAAGAAAGACGAACGTAAGCGTAAGCGTGGACGTAACGCAGCCGGTCGGCCAGCGATTGACCCTGAACTTCAAGTCGTGCTTGCTAACAGCAGCAACAACAACGCAGACGCATCAGCAACCATTTCCTTATTCAGCGATTTTCTTAGTAACCGCTTCACGAGACGTTACGTGTGCGATCGAGTCATACACGCGCGAACCAGCGCGGCGTGCCGTTTCTTGTTCAAGGATAGTTCTCCTCTTTTTATCCCTTTTTTATCCTCTGTTATTCGATTTTTGCGGCAGATTTATGGTAATAGTAGATAGAAACGATATCGCGAGGAAGATCATCGATCGATGATCGTCCGGTGGGTGTATTTCGCCGATAAAACAGACAGTCGATAGAATTAACGTTTCAAGATCAGTTTCTATCGGCGTTGGCAGCTCGACGATGAGTCATAAAATCGAAGCTTTCGGAATATAACTTAAAAACGATATAGCCGTTCGCCTTCGTGCGCAAACAAACCTATATGTCGCACAGAATAAGTTGACATCGTACGGATGATCCGAATAAAGGCTTCTTTTGGCCTCTGAAATTATCGATCGATCGATTTTACGATCTCCTTGTATCCCTTTTATTCTTTTCTGCTATAGGTACGTATCTACGATCACAGCTGTACGCTGCATTCCAATATAGAATTCCGTGGAATAAACAGACAACGGTAACATAAGCAGAGAAACGTTAATCGTTCTTGTTTCGAAAAATTGGAAAGTCAAAGAGCGAAATTGTATACATTTTTTTTTTTTGGTATTAAAAATTTCTTTGCACGGTTTTGACCGAGGTTTTAGTAGGTTGTGCGATTAATTTGTCTAATTATCGATTTTACAACCTCGTCGTATAGTATACGCGATACGAATAGTATCGTCATATACGAATCGTAGCCACGATTCTTTTAAGAGATGTTACTTAGTTACGTCGAAGTAACGAATTTAGGATGTTCGTAGTTAACGAAGTATTGGAACAAGATACGAGGCACGGCACACCCTCGAGATACAGGGAAAGAAAGAAACGAAGAAAGCAGCGTATGTGATTCGCGATCTCTCGCTTCGATGGAATTCACGCCCTCTTCGTGACTCTTGCCCAAGGCCTTCCCTTTCCAATTTGATCGGATCAGTCATCGAAGGTCACGTCGATGAGTATCCACTTGACAAGCTCCTGTATCGTGTCAGCGTAACAGGAAAACGGTTTCGTGATCTTCATTTCTGATCACTTTTTATGCGACTAATTTGATCTTAATCCAATTGTTCCATTAAAAATCTGACATTTTTTTTTTTTTTTTTTTATTCATTCGAAACAGAGTACCAACGTGAGAAAATTTATTCCGTCTTGCGACGAAGCTGTGAGATACTTGAGATCGATCTGCTCGGGTTGATAACAGAAAATAGGATGCGTGGTTTTCTCGATCAAACACCCTCTCTAGAAGAGAAATAACGAGTTTCGCTAGCGTTCGCGAATGTTAAGCGTGAAACTCATTGTGCCTGAGACACGTTTGACATTGCGGAACGCGTCGATGTTTACGGCATTGGTTTCATAATGTTAATTATACTTCTGCTCGCTGAGAGCATATAACGTGAAATCAAACTTTCTCTCGCGCGGCTCCCCTTGAGAAACGAACGAATGAACGAACGAACGAACGAATGAACGAACCAACTATTACTCGATTCCTGCGCGACGAATTTATTCAAACGTTCGAAATGAAAAGACCGTTCGTTCGATTCGTTGCGTCATATTTGTACGCTATTAGAAAATGACATACGTCGATTCGTTATAAATAAATAATATCGGATGGTACGCGCAATTTGTTACGACGTTCCGAATAAACGTACAATTTATTTTCCGGGTAACCATGTTCTGCCGCGTTATTTTCTAATCGCGAATTAAATTGCAGTGCAGTTACATGAGTCACGGTAACATTTCGTTGCGAGCTACTTCACCGGTATTCGCCGGTACTCTTTTAATAGGAAGTTTCTCGAAGAACGCGGAGATCTACAGAATTTCCCCTCTCGAAGCGGCAGATCATTAATCAGCGGGACCGCAACTGCCTAATTACGCTATTGCATCCAAGATGCAATTCTATTATGTTTATCGATGCACTGTTACTCGCGAACAATTACGTCAGTGGGATTACGCACGCACAGTTCTCTTCTCTTCCCAGAAAGATAAAATTTTATCGTTTCATTTTTCCGAGCAATAAATGAATTCAAAGTAATTCAGCAATTACCTTGAGCCCGTTAGTTTTAACCGAACACGCTGTTTCGTATTGTGTTAATGATAGACAGATCGGAATCGTTTTCTTTGAAATATCCACGTGAAACTGAATTCGTCGAATAAATAGCTTTGCAACTTAATTATATAGATGAGCTATCATTAGACGCAATTCAAGTCCTTAGCAGAAAGCTGAGCGAATGTCAGAGAAACGTGAGAAACATAATCTTGGGACACGTCACCGCCTTCCGCCGTTTCTAACAGAGGCGGGGCACGGAAAGATGAAATTAGTGTAACGAAGCTGTCTTTGCATGACGCGAAGCGACGACAGCGCATTATTGGGTTAAGGACGTCACACATATTTCGCTTATTTCGTTGTTACGAAAGAATTTTCCTCGCCGCTATCGTCGCGGTGCGGTGATAACAAGCGTCATCATAGTGCTTAGATTTTGCGTAAATCGTTATATGCATCGCACGATGCAGGATGTTCCAACGATACGTAACCGATCGTATAAAGCTTCTTAAACAGTTTCTAATTTCGCTACTTTTAAACGACGGTCAATTAGAATTGATCAAATATAAGTAAACGATAAGCGGTGGTACGATCTCTTTAATATTACAACTTGTTTCATAAATGGTAGAATTTTATACGACTCGAACGGAAGGTTTGTGCCAAAGTTTCGATAGAAATAAACGCGCATTTATAAACAGGACAAGATCTTTCGCACCCTCTTGCAACAACTGGTTCAACGTTATCGGTACAATCTTTTTAAATTACGAATCGAAGTTACAAGTTTCCTAGCAAAATAAACGAAATTCTGCAAATTACGAATCATCGTATTATCCTATTGTAAACGTAAGATTAACGTATAAAATAGGTGTTTATACGCGTACATTTTACAACTAGTAAAGTAAAGTACCTCAATTTCTATTAATTTTCCTCATAAAGCGAGCATATCGTTAAATTTGTCGAACCATTGAAACTATTTATTGTTATTTATCTTGTAATAAATATAGCTGATCAATCTCGGCAACAGACGATATTTTCACTAAATCTGAACTGCGCGAATCTTCTTTACGCGAGGTACGATTTCTTCGAAGCGTTTTTTATAAAAATCTTTAAAAGTTGCTTGGAGATAATTGCACGCGCCACGCAATTATACGTGCAAACACGATAATGCGATAAAGCAACGAATAACGTAAATAACAATCGACGAACTTTTTACAGACGATGTATACTGACGGTCTCCTGACGCTCCATTATGGGAAGCATCCAGCGACCTTGGCCGCGGAGGTTGGAGCCTGGTACACCGGGGACCGTCACGTGGACGTGACGTTAGCTTGCGACGATGGATCCGTCGTCAAGGCCCATCGAGTAGTTTTGGCTGCAGCTAGTCCCCTTTTGGCTAGTCTCCTTCGTAACCCTGCATTGGACCATGTGGTTCACTTGTCCGGGGTCCGAAAAACCCAGCTGACTCATTTGTTGGAATTTCTCTATAACGGAGAAGCTCTCATTCCAGTAAGCCTATCATCTCGTTGTGTAACATTTTACTTCGACGATGCGTCATTCGCCGATGAAAAATCATGCAAGAACGATAATATTTTGCAGTCGACGGAACTCACGCCGCTAAGGGAATTGTTCGAGCTTCTTCAAATTAAGTCGGAGCTGTTCGAGCCGAATCAACCTCAAACCTCTAGTAACTCCGACCCCGAAAGGATACCCACCCCTCAGCCCTCCGAGGGCCAGGAGAGTTCCAGCTACGAATCGCAGTACGACGGCAGGTTGGTAGAGATCGACCAGTGTCGAGGGTTCGCGAAATGTCAATACGATCGACGAAACGGATATCGTCGTTTCTAAGATAGAGAACTATTAAGATCAATTTCCGCTTTCGTTCGATCTTTGCTTCGATAAAGAGCGAGGCTGGCTTTATCTTCCACTTTCGACATTTGTTCCCGAGTTTCCGGATGAATACGCGTGATATACTTAGACAATTCGAAAATCCAACGAAAAGAAACAAGTATGATCCGGTAACGTTACAGGCAGTCGAACAATCCTGCGGACTGTTGCTCGGTACTCATAAAAACCGAGGGATGCGAGGAGGAACCAGAAGTAGACGTGGAAGGCGTCGAAGGTGAAACTCTCCTCACGGAGAATAGAGAAAGCAGTATAGAACCGCCTCGGCGGAGGGATAGTTCGGATCCCGTAAACCTAAGCTTAAATTCTGGAACTTCCACTACTAGCGAAAGTTCGCACGATATCGTACCTAGGTAAGTTTGAAAATACGAACAAACGTTATTAAATTGTACGTTGCATTGCTGGTTAGTCGTAACTTGTTCTACGAGTTTTATCGCCGTACGTTTATTCAGGCCAGAAAAGCAGTTACTGGAGAGGCGAGAATCTCTAGAGGAGGCGGAAGAGAGAAGGAGGCAATTAGCGGCTCGACTCGCGTTAGGCTTAGAACCGGGAAAGCGAAAACCCGAAGAAATACCTATCCCACCTGCGGAGGCGTATATCGTCACGCCTCATCGAAAACGAAGGCCAGGTTTTCACAATGCACCCGCTCAGAATCCAGCCTTTGTACCGTTCAATCCTGGATTC
Source organism: Bombus pascuorum (assembly GCF_905332965.1). Classification (NCBI taxonomy): domain Eukaryota; kingdom Metazoa; phylum Arthropoda; class Insecta; order Hymenoptera; family Apidae; genus Bombus; species Bombus pascuorum. Next base: position 17,533,709 of record NC_083494.1, on the reverse strand, counting down.
GAGACGCCGAGGCGATTGCAAGCGCCACATCCCCTCAGCGTCTCGGCACCCCCGTACCTGGTACATGAGTATTTTTATTTTCTCTCTTACGATAATACGAATCAGACCGCGGACTTTTATGCACTTTTTATGCATTTTTAAATGGGAAAATACAAAACTATCCTTTCATCAAATTCAATCGTGGGCTTCTCGCGCGAAAATATTAAAAATATCGATTTCGATTATTGGCTTCTTTTATTTATTATCATAGTTGATTCTCAAGTTAGTTTTTTCGCAAACCTTTATGGATTTATCGTGTACAAAATTTATCAAATCGTATATTTTTCTCTTGCGATCTTCGTATAAATTCATTCAAAGTCGAGTATGTAAAAATATAACTTTGCATAGATATCCGCGGTCTACGATATTATTTATGTCACCTCTTTCCATCTTCCATCTGTATCTCATAAAGAAATTCTTAATTTGTTAATCGCGCTTATGTTCGTATTTTTACCTAAAAGTTGGTTTAATTGAAATTTCACATAGCTACCAGGACTACGGAGATTAGCAATTATTTCGATGATATGTTAAAATTTTAACACGTTATAAATAAATTGAATTTACCTAGGTATTCTCTCGTAAGAGAATCGTCGACGAAAATAATTTCTATTTTGAGATGGAACGATGTTTAATTTCAGACGTGTAAATTTAAAATACGATGACTTATAATATTAGTAATACAATTGTAGAAATTGGTAGAAGATAACGAACGGATTATTTTTCAATAATACTGTTCTTGCTTTATTTCTTAGAAATAAGGTTTGAAAATTATAGATTTCCAGCGCCTATGGACGAGCAACCTGCCATACACCGACTCTTAAATACGAAGTTTTAGTAAACTCTTGAGAGCAACATATTGCACACGTACAACTCGATGCGGAGAACTATGATGTTATCGTTTTCGCATTTAAATTACGGCAGTTAATGTTTGATGACGCGTGTTCTTAAACACGTGAAAATATTGCAGCCTGCATTTGTAATATTTCCATCGCTTATTGTAAAATGCAAATAAAATTTTTCCAGAGTTTTTTTTTAATTAATGTCACTTTACCGTAAAATGAAAAAAAATTTACAAAAGTGTCATAGTTGTCGCTACCAAACGCTATTAAAATTTAAATACGAAACAACACAAGTAGTCTTTGCGTCACGTGATATACAGTTCCTTGCTTAAAATATTATCGAAAGGTTGTTCATCGATCGATGCCCGACGATCAATCCCGTATTTTTAAAACTTGGTCGCTAAAAATAAAGCGACGTCAGGCATTTGTTTATTAAACGAAGATGTTATTCTCGTTGTTATATGTCATCTTATTTGTCCGATCTGTGGTTTCGGAACTATGTATATGTTTATGCGATACGTATAGTACTTCTTACGTAGAACAAATTTTCTATGAAAGAAAATTGCATCGATAGTAATAATAATAATAATAAATTTCAATAATACCAACTCCGAATCCACGAGATACTAGATTAATTTATCAATTAAATTAATTGAATTTCGTTAAAATTAGGTATTTGGATAGCGGTAAAGGATAGTAAAAAATAGTAAAGAATAGTAAAGAATAACGCTATAAATCGATATTATGATAGAGTATCGAAGTTTCCTGTGCCTTCTTGGGAACGGTAATGTTATGCAAGTTGTTAGTATTAAGTAAACAACAATGGAATATTTGAAACTGAGCGGAGAGAAGAAAATAAATAAAAGTTGAGTTTCCTTCGGTTTCGATAGGACATTTCAACTAAAGATGACAGTACAGATATAGTATTGGCAATTTCAAGCGAATAACATCAAAATACTCTAATAATCGAATATAAAGTGCTCGATTGTATGGAATATTTTAGAAAATTTGTAATTTAGTTGCGAATAGGATAACATGTATTTATCGTATTTTATAGCAGGACAGATCAGTGACACCACCAGGAGCGTCGCATAGACCACCAAGCGCGGATCCAGCATCGGCGGCAGGCTTGGAACCACCTTGGGGCTCTTGGGCTTTGCCAGCGGCAAGAGCGCCTCCACCTCCGCCGACGGATGACCCGCCAAAGTCTACACCCGTTCGCGAATATCGGTGCAGTTATTGTGGCAAACAGTTCGGAATGTCTTGGAACTTGAAAACGCATTTGAGAGTGCATACGGGTGAAAAACCTTTCGCGTGTAGACTTTGCGTTGCTATGTTTAAGCAGAAAGCTCATCTGTTGAAGCATCTCTGCTCCGTTCACAGAGGCGTTATAGCCGCCCCTGACAATACCTTTACTTGTTGCTTCTGTTCGTTAAGTTTCGATAGTCTACAAGAGTTAATTAGGCATCTGTCAGGGCCGCATAATAATTTGCTACTCAGCAAAAATTTACACGACTAGCGACATGGATAAGGCGAACCGGTGCTGAGTGGTCATCTCGAATGCATCTCGATCAAGTATTGCGTTTCTCGCAAATCGATTCGAGCATGCTTGGATCGTGTTCAGACGAGAAAGTACGAGTGCCTTTAAATTTTCAATCGCAGCGCAACACATTCTCAGTATTCGAACTATAGATTCAGCATTTTTTTGTTTTTTTTTTGTTTTTTTGTATCCTTTAGTTTTTCCTTTTTCCATTGCTTCCGATCGTTGACGAAAACTTTTTGGTTTGAATATCGATCTCGAGATGATAAGACCATCGTGCACAGAGTAAAGAAGTAGCTTTCCCAACTTTTTTTCTGGACGAATATTTTTCTCGAAGGATATTTTAACGTAAAATAACGTAGCATCATGCATCGGCATCGCGGTATCGTGCGATTAAATTTTCTTTCTTCGCGAAGATGAGAAACGTCGAACAATCGTTACCTTTAAACGGACGAACGAAAGTGTGAACGTGTTATTTTATAAAGTTCTGCAGCAAGATTTACGGTTCTGCGTGTAATTACAAGATCTTCGTGAATCTCTCTCTTTTTTTTTTTTTTTTTTTTTGTTGTTGGAAAGTAAATATCTTACAGCACCGGATGAGCCTTCCGCTAAAGCGTTACGTCGTTTTCGTGAGCCTCTCTAAATCGAAGATATTCGAAGACGACGCAACGATCGACTACCTGTTTATTATTATAAGCGATGACCAGTAACTCTGACCAAATAACGTATTTCCGACAGTCGACGTTGGTCGGAAGTGTGTCGGATATGTTGACGGTCTCTATCGGGTAACGTTAAGAAAGTCGAAACGAGAATATATATGATAAAAGGAAAGAAAGAATAAAGCAAAAGATAGAAAATATAATATAAACGAAGAGGCGAGAGTCAATTATCGTTGTCACGCGCCGAATTTCAATCAGTTCACTAAAGTGAATCCGGCACGCGTCTTCTCGTTGCGTCTTACTTATTGAAAAAGCTTTTAAACGCTTCCGTTCGCGTCACGTGACATCCAGCGAAACCTCTCGTTTACCTCAGATCGCGCGCAAACAATCTCATGTGTAAATAAGGTTAATGTTTAGTCGTAGAAACAAGCGAACGGATATAACAATTTATTTATTTTACACTTTGCAAAGGGACCAACTGATTTTCCACCGATTTCTGTCTTAGGTAGATTTTAGGTATCCTGCCCGTTAATCACCTCGAACAAATTTGCTCGCAGAGAGCTGTGTGTACGGTTTCGGAATTAGCGTATGGAAGGATTCGATTAGAAGGTCAGGGATGTAGAACAAAAAGATATTGGCGTTCTCCTTATCCTACGAAGAGGAACATTATCGGCGAGACGCGATTCTGGAAGAAGCGACAATAATTTTTTTCAAAACGGTTCAACCTGTTCGCCAACTGTTAGAATAAACGTTGCTAATGTTCTTCCGCGTATTACAATCCTCGTCTTCCACTTCATCGTAACGGTCCTTCTCCCTTCCTCCCTTGTCCCATCTTGTGTTGTTTTTCCTTGAAACGTCTTTGGTATCTCAGCGACTCGAGTGCCTTGTCAAATGGGTCCAAATTGGTCGATTGGGCAGTGATTTCATGTGTTCATAGGCTTAAGATACGTACACGTGTAAGATGACGATACGAGCTCGCTTAGGAATTGAAAGAAAGCGTTAATTAATTCACGTAGAAGTTTTTAATATCACTCGAATTAATCCAAGTTTCGTTAGGATCTAGATAGATTGTTTTAAGTAGTAGCTTTTGTTTCTCTAATTTCTTTTTTGTTGGCGCAGGACGTCATGAATTTCATTTCTAGATAGGTATTACTACCTAAGGTGCCTTGAAGAAGGGCCTCAACCTCTCTTTAGCTCCTTGGCTGTATGAAAATCTGAAATACGGAACGGCCGGTCTTAATAAACGTACAAAATCAAATAAATTCGAATCCCGATAAATATCATTAGCGATAATATTATATTCGTTTGAAACTCACACGCACATTCCATATACACGTGAATACTTTCACGAAACGATTCCTTTAATTTATTTTACGCAAATTATATTTTTATATTTAACGTGACCAGAGATGCGATTTCCAAAATTTCGATCTTAATATCCCCAACTGACGATCAAACGTATCGCTAAATTCGAACCGTTTCACTTTTCCAAGCGGACGATGTTTTAAAAATCAGCTAGCTGCTGTTGCTGTTTATTGGGATTCGAAATTTTTAAAAAACGATATCGCAAGCGTATTTGAAATAAGATCGTTCGTTCTATTTGCCTTCGCCATGGTATTTTTACCGCCGAGGTATAAACGGGCACGAAAGCAGAACATAGGAACGTAAGAAGAGGTTAGAGGGGTGGTGTGCGCTCTCATCAAGCCAGGCAAAAATGGCCAGCACAAAACAGTGAACGCAATGTGATACTAAATGATAATAAAGATAAAGTAATTATTGTTTAGCGTGCAACGCTTCGGCGCATCGCACGACCGCGACTCGTGGCTCTTTCAAATAAAAAGGAAAAATCTTTCGATCGCGAGAGGAAGAAGCTAACAGACGATCCTTTTTTCTGCGAGCCGCCTAAATAATTTTTAGTAACTAACTTTTCGTCGTTTCTCTGTCTCCAACCCTCTCCTACCTGAAACCCTCTCCAACCTCCTCGTTCCCTCTTCTCGAGACGTAAGCGCACTAGGATTACGTATGCAGATTATGTTACTGTTAATTAGTTACGTTTATTGTGTATACATACACACACACACACACACACACACACACACACACACACACACACACACACACACTCGCGGCCAGATGTCCCAAGAGGGCATTTCTTTTCTTCCTCAACGTAGCGAAATGTTGTAGAAATAAATGATTTTTTCATCGATGTTGAACTTTGCTTTTCACTATGTCGATTATTTAAGCGGAGAAGCCTTTGATCAAGGAAGTAAATTGCAATCCTGATGGTAAATGCGTATGCAGAGTTAGAAAGATCGATCGTTCGTTGTTTCCTAGAGATAAAATCGACGATGCGTATTATTTCTGCGATTAAAATTTATAGAAAATCTTGATTACGAATGAAATGATTATGAAGAAATGTCGTGATTCCTTTCCAACATGAAATAATACTTGCTTTACGTTACCATATTGTATATCACTTTCCTTTCCTTAAATATTCGCTTGATTTGAAATCATTGTTCTTCGGACATCTGGTCAGAGTTTTTTAGAATTTAAGCATCTTCCGAGCGGAGAACGTTTTCCGCGTGCTTTCTTAGTGTTCATAGATTTACAAGAAATAAATTAATTCAGATGAGAAATCTGTAAAAGAAGATAAACGAGCGAGCGAAAACAACTTGGCTCATATCAATATCCTTTCCCTTTCCTTCCGACCTAAAAAAACATTAGATTTCGAGTGAATTCGTTTTTATCGCTTTCTATTATTTGCCAAAATTGGTCTTTAAATAATCTTTTGTTGCCGAGAAATTTCAAATGAAAAAACAGGATTTTGTATATAACGCGAACGATGCGCGTTCTTTATCGAATTAAAGGTTTCGATAAGTATCTTTCTTTATCGTATACGTAGAAGTTTCTTTTTCTTCTTCTTCCTTTTTTTTTTTTTTTTTTTTTTTTTTTCAAGAACGATAAACACAGAAAAGAGAACGATTGTTATCAATGAAAACTAAATGTACTTCGAAGAGGAACAAACCGATTCATATAGTCGACATGGATACACACATGCGCAAAATCAACGTCTGAATGAAATTTATCGAAATTGTTTCGTAGCGGTTCCTCGTTTATAGACCTATCGGTGTGTAGTTAGAGGAACATTTACTCCAAACTAACGGTTCGATGGCCAAGGATTTCATACAAAAAGAAACCTCGTTGAAAAACCCGTTACTGGCGGGCCACGGTTAAGAATGGTGGTATACCTTTGCCAAGCGTTATCTGTTGACAGTGTCGATTGCGTAATTGTAACGCGATAACGAACAGCTAGTTCCTGTTTTGTTGCGAGAAAGAAAAGTCGGCTACGTTTGCCATCTATCTATCTACTTCATTCGTGAACATAAATACAGACTCGCTAAGCACCGAGATCGTTGAAACCGGCTTTATGAATGACTACAGGAAGAGGAATAGCACTATCAAAGGTGTAAATTTCACGATCGCGCATTCCAGGATGCCTACTGCGATCTACTCTGATCTTGGTCTCGTCGCGGACGAGCTACTGATCATGAAAACAACAAACAAACAAAAATGTGGGTCAAGATAACAGCGAATGAGATTCGTGTAAATCGAACGTAACAAATTTATGCATTCGTCAAATGAAAACGAAAGTTTTAGATATGACTCACTCGAGTATCTTTTTATATTCGCATTTCCTAGTATTCGTAAAAATATCTCCTGAGAAACCGTATATCTGATTTTTCATCTTAAGGTTACTAGGTAATCGCTATGTCCTAAAATTGGTTTCCTTAAGCCTTTAAGCCCAAAAGTGATTTTACTTACTCCGTATTCGAATATTTCGCAGATTACGCGAAATTTACCTCGACGAACGTTCTTAATTATCGAAATAAGAGACAAATTTGTGGAATAGAAGATATTCGATATTTTTATACGTTGCAAGTGACTCAATAGGCGATGGTAACGCGTTTCGGAGTATCTTCTGTTTGAAAAATTTTGTTCAAAACGTAAATACAGGTAATAGTGCTTAGAAGACAAAAAGTGTAAGTAATTCGCATTAGTTTCGTTCCTATCACTCGCTTGCTTTGCTCGTATAGAATGTACAAAGAAGTTGGCCTGTGAAACTCGATTATATCGGTAACGTGTTCTCAAAGATTCCACTATATCCGACTCAATGAAATTTCTTTTTCTCGCGCTGCTAAACGAGTACTGGTATCGTTTCGAAGTACCTGAAGTAACCGAAGGCCCTAGTCTGAAGAAACCTATGTATACCAAACTATGTGACGAAAGCCCAATATCCTCTTTGTTCGTACTCAAACAATATTATTATCGTTTCGCGTATTATTTGACCAGAGATTAATACATTTATAAGTCATTTGTAATGTGTAATAAAATATTTCGCCTTGCTTCAACAGGCTTTGCTTCGCGTCGAATATTCGTAACTTTCCTCGCATAACGCTTGTAAAAAATGAAACGTCGAATTAATTTTCCATCGGTAACAGCAACTATCGTCAAGATCGGAGAAATTTAGAAAAAGCGACACGATCGATGTCCAGAGGATTCACCTTGTTCGTGGCCCGTTACGATTGCTATGCGTATTTAAGAAATGTTGGCGTCCCGTCAAATCGACTGACACCGATCCATCGAACAAAGGATTCTTCTTCATCGACCAAAAGTACCGTTGTTTGAAGAAATTGCATAATAGAGCCTGCATCGGTTCGTTCTCAGCGGGTCGTCGGGTACCACCTTGGTTAAACTTCTTGCCAAGAAGTCGTCTAGCAACATTGACCAATGACCATCGTCTGGTGACCAGATTCTGAGGCCACGAAGAGTACCGTAAGAATATTCACGTGTAGGTAAAACAGGGGGGGTAGTGTCCGGTCAACGCTCTTGCGCTCCTTGGTTAATGTATATAAGAGAAGCGGTTTGAACCATGTTCACGGCAGATCAACGGTAGACATGATCGGCAAGATAGTTCTGATACTTTCGGCTTTGGCTCTGGCTCAAGCCCAGATACCCAGTCTGGGTTTCTGTCCAGATTACGTACCTATGGCGAACTTTGACATGACTAAGGTGAGTACAGTTAACTAACCAGTCGTCTATTGCAAAGTTAACAATTCAAAGGTTACCTTACGAGCGTTGCTTCCATCGAAATGGAATATTCTTTGATATTTTATGTACCCGCGTTATAGTTTTAAAAATGCTTTAACCCTACCGCGTCCTATGGGTCCTCCTCTTCGATCTAATTGTATTTCTTCGCCGCTCGAAAATTTCTTAGGTTCGAAGAGAATAAAAGAATATCGTTATAACGAACGAATTATTTTCACTGCTTTCTAGTTTTTGGGTATCTGGTACGAGGCTGAGAGATACTTCCAACTGACAGAAGTAGTATCACGATGCGTAATGGCAAATTACACGTTGGGTCCTGACGGCAAATTCCGAGTCAGCAACGAAGTTACAAATAGATTGTAAGTATATTTGAAAAAGTTAAAAGAACTTTCTTTTTATGGTCACTTCTCGCTTCGTTTTTATTTTACGAGTACGTTGTATAGTATCTGCGAAAAAATTTATAGTTTTTGATAGCGTACAGATGTTTCGACCCTCGATAAAGCTGGCCACGATACCAGCGAATCTTTGAAATAGACTTGTTAAAAAACACGACTTACGTTTAATACCAATAAACAGCAATAACCATGAATTCTTCGTTTTTCTTATGTCTTTTAATGACTATGTGATCGGATCATTAAAATATGTATCTGTAATTACTTAAACATTTAGCACGGGGATCAAGAGAGTGTTAGAGGGCGAAATCAAGAAAGCTGCCTCGAAAGCCGAAGAAGGAAAGCTAATCGTAAAATACACGATACCATTGACTCCTGAAACCAAATATTCTGTACTTGAAACGGATTACGATTCTTACGCGGTTCTGTGGAGTTGTTCCGGTATTGGTCCATTCCATACGCAGAACGCCTGGGTTATGACAAGAGAAAGATTAGCACCGGGAACAGTCTTACAGAAGGTAAATTTCACTTTAAATTCGTAAATTCGTACTTTAAATTCCTTTAAATCCTCCTTCTTTTCAGAAACAAAATTTTATTTAAATTCTTTAAATATTCTACGCTAGTATTTACGTTTGCATTCTCTATCTATATATCGAAACACAAATTTATATATGTACTTTTTATAAATTTCTACAAACTGAATCTCGTTTGATCCGATAAACATTCAAATATATAACCTAATACCGCACTAATATTGTGGGATCTTCAATTTCTGGAATTTCTGGAAATTAATTTAATATTAAATTAATTATTATTAAATAATATAAAATTAATAAAATATCAATCTGGAATTTCAAAAATTAACATTTGATATTTTCATATATATATGATGAGGGATTTTATTATACTGCAGAAATATAATATAGAATATTTTCCAAACAGGCTTACGCCGTGCTTGACAGCTACAAGATTTCCAAAACGTTCTTCGTAAAGACGGATCAGCAAGACTGTGCTTACTTGGATACACCAAAACCGGTGGAGACCTCGGAGATTCAAGGCGATCAAGCTCCTGTAGAAGCTCCGCAGAAAGATAGCGAAAATGTTAGAGCCGCTGTAGTGCCAGATGCACCGGAAGTGATCGTCGAAATGAACACGAAGGAGGAGGAAAAGTCGACGAAAAAGCCTCAAACTGCTGAAAACGCGAAGAAGAAGGCGGTTAACGCGGTTCCCGTTCGAATCATGGAAGTGGCTGACGCCGTGAAAGAAGATATACCGACGAAGAATGCGCAGATAAAAGAGGAGAAAAACAGCGAACCTACGAAAGAGGAAGTCGACGAAAATACGAAGCAAGTAGAAAAGATCGCGTGAAGATAACACTCGAAAATGAAATTTATACTCGTCCCGTTTGAGAAACTTCGCGTACATTATTATCGATTAGTTCAGTTTCGGGCTTGTAGCGGTTTCGCTCTATCGAAACCAGTCTCGCCTGAGTTTCATGTTCATTATTCATCCATTTTCAAGGATTATCACTTTCATGGTTCGTGGAGGGATAGGAGGGTACTTGTTTTAACTTGTGTACAAATGTAAAAAAAAAAGAACGATAAAAGTTAAATAAATTGTTACATAAAACGTTGCTATGAAATTCTGTTGTACTTAAATTTTTCTTCCCATTTCGTTTTTCGGTTACCAGTGAATCGTAGATTAGGTGAAAGAAGACACGAAAGAAAGGGTATGAAAGAACGATTCGTCAGTAAATATCTTGTTTAGATAATGGTAATTGCAAGAATACAAACTAGATATGTGTTCGTACAATTTGAAAAATAATAAATTATTTAATATGTAGCCTTTGGCGTTAACGATAGGATCAACAAGGATGTATAAAACGGTGGATAACGGAACCATTGTTAAGGAGTTTCAATTTTGATCGATGTCCTCTTCTTCGGCCTTTTGCAAATATTTTAATTTCACATTTCTAAGAAAGTACAGTAACGGCTTAAAAATAACGTTATGTAAATAAACGTAACTAGTCGTACTCTAAATTTTAAAAATACTTACGACAATGTTTAGTTATATTTAATTCCATTCTCTGAATACGGTGAATAGATATCGTAATAGACCAAATACCATGACAATAGACAGAATAACAGAGCTGCTATTTAGTCGATGGATCTGCCCGATGTGCCAAGACGTTTCAACGTTGGTTCAACAAACGCAAACAACGAGGAAATGTGTGAAACGATAGAAACATAGCAACAAAGAGAAAATAATAGAGGTGGCTATTACAATAATCTACCGTTCTTTTTAATATTTTCAAAATGTAAGACATTCGATATGAAAGGCCCTAACTGTACATTGTCCATTTCACGTGTGAATTACGTTTGACTAAAAGTTTCTAAAACTGGTTGCGGGAAATTCGTCTGATCGAAATTAGATCTGAAAAAAACCTGAAAAAAAGTTAACAGCCGATTAGTCGCTGGTAAATTCGAACTATAGGCCTGGGGTTTCTTGAACCTGCGGCGTACCGTTAGTGACCCACTAACTGACAGAAATCTTCCGAACGCATCCAGTCAGCCTTCGCGACTCCGTCTGCGTAAGCGGAAGGTACAAAGAACGGGAAGACCAGTCACTGGCGGACAGTTCGTCGCGTGAGAAGTGTCACTGCCAACCCCGATCAGTTCCTCCAGTTGTCAAGTTTCAGCGTGTACAACGGTTGTCAATCCGGTACGTGTCCCATTCGAATCAGTTCAATTCGTGACTCTCATAACTTTTTTACATTACGGTCAAAGATCGCGGTGTTCTTCCTCTTGTACGCATTGCATACAAAGAGATGATACGATTACAATTGGCGCATAAATATCGATGCTCACTGATTACAATGGTAAAGATATGGAAGAATGCAACATTGTTGTAGCCCTCTTCTGAAATAAAAATGCAAATTTTGAATACGAATTTTTCGTGTTAATACGAGTTTAACTATTATGTACTTTTATTGTCTGTTTCGTATTCTTTATTTCTCACTAAATGGTTCGTTGTAAGAGAAAATACGTTCGTTATAGTTGAAACAAGCAACGATTTTTATTTAGAAACAAGGCAAATTCATAACCTCCTTCTAAATGAAACAAATTCATTTTTAGAGCTGCGAGTATAACGTTGTATAGAATTCGAAATTAATTGCTTCTTATTTTCTCCAGAGAGATATACAGATAATGAAAGATACTTGCACGTATTTGCAATGCTAACGTTACTGTCATTACCACAGTTCGAACATTAAAAGTTAACTGTTCTTTCGAAACGCGATTCTGGTATACATGGTATCTTGTCTGCAGAAAGTATTTACAACTGTTGTATATGCAAAAAGCGTACATCGCATACTGATATATGATATACAATTGTATGTAAAAGATGTGTGAAGGAAAGATGCTAATTCGTAAGAGCAAAGAATATACAATTTCTTAATAGATCCAAAGAAATGTGGGTTGCTTCGTTTGATTTAAAGGTATTTTATCTTTATAGACTTAGAAACGTAATTGAACGTTATGCGTACCGTTTGTTGATCACTTTTTGCTATTCAGTGAGTAGTTTCATGATTGCTTTAGCGAAAAAATCATCTTTCTTGTTCACGTGAAACTAAAAAACGAATAGTAAAAAATGGAACAAATTCTTGATGAACGTTGAATATCTTTTATCCGTGTACCGTGCGTTTGTTAGTTTCGTCTTCTTGTTAGCCGTAGGAAGATTGTACGCAAATTCGGGTAATCTGTTAACCGGATTCCTTAATCAAAAACTTCTATAATTACGAAATTCAAAATTAACGAAGGTAAATCAAGTTACGCTAATTTTAATTCTTGCAAACATATTTATTATTTTCAAGAAAAATGATACGACACGTAAAAAGATAAAGAATCTGTACAAAATAAAAAATTATTATGTTTAAAAAAGTGACAGTTCAAACGACCAATTAACTCGTCTTCTCGCCTCTGATATTAGAAATTAAACTAATTTGATAATTCTGCTTACAGAAGAGACGATGCTGCGAATATATTTACTTTTAATTACTGCAAGCGCTGCGATAGCACAAGTACCATTTTTGGGCTCGTGTCCTACCGTGGAAACTATACAGAATTTCGATATGGAAAGGGTATGTATGATAATCGCACATTTCAAAGTCTATTATGTCGACTAGAAACTAGAATAGATTTCTTGTACATACCTGCGTTATTGACTTACTTATGAGGTAATGCAACCTGCATTTAGAAAGTTGTCCTCAATAGGACATTGATACACATAGGACGTAACGAGAGATAGATATGTAAAGTATAGAAGGTCAAAGATGATTCGTTCGGACTTTCTTCGAGGCTTATCCTGTTTAAATAAATACGCGTGTTCCTCTGTTTTCCAGTACTTGGGGAAATGGTACGAGATCGAGAAGTACTTTGCATTCTTCGAGTTTGGTGGAAAATGCGTAACTGCTACTTACAATATAACAGACGATAGCAACTCGATCAACATTTTGAATAAGCAGATATCCGCTTTGTGAGTATAATCAATTTATTTTTTATAACACATCTCAATTGTTAAATTTTCAATTAAAGTTAATTTCTAGCTTTTTTAAAAAATAGCACATAATATTTTTGCTCGAAAAATGTGCAAAACATGTCAAAATATATTTAATAGAAATTTAGAAAGAATGAAACGTCATTTACTGTACAATTTTGGTAGAGGAATTTAGAGATATTTAATAATAGACGTATTTACAAATACGTAAAATAAAAGAACTTTCATAACGGTGGTATTAGATTATAATAATAGACACTTTTACAGCCATACTGTTATATCACACCTTGTGTTGTATTGAATTATAAACTTTCTTCAAATTTACAATTGTTCATTCATGACGAATGTATGTAAAATATAATACTTCTTTGCATTTTCGAATATTCGATATTTTACAAAAAATAAAAAAGAACTCTCCATACGTTTACTCGTTAATCGCATAATTTACGTTATTAACAATATCATGTTAGATAAGAAAATTAAAATTAATAACAATAACGTTTAGTGAAATAGTTTGATAGAATTGCATATATTATTATTTACTCAGGACTGGAGTTTCTTCAAGTATCGAAGGAGTTGGAAAACCTGTTCTTAAAGTGGAAGACGCAAAATTAACTGTTTCGTTCCCGAGTATGCCTCTTCCATTAGATGCACCTTATTGGATTCTCGATACCGATTATACAACCTACTCCGTTGTATGGAGTTGTTCAAATTTCGGCGTGTTCAGGTAAATGTTCAAGGAAGTAAAATTACATAACAAATATACCTTAATATTTCAAAGTAGTAATTATTTTAACATGAATAATACATAATACATAATAATATACGTAAAGATAGAGAATTACTGGTGAAAAATATGAAAAGTCGCATTACCTGTATTTTACAAAAAGGCAATTTTAAAATTCGATATGTTATCGAACAATTCCACGTGAACACTATCTTTTCACTTGCTCGGTGTACTAAATATGCAGTTCTGTTACTTTTCTTAACATTTAAACGATATTAATGTGAAATATATGGACTAGTATTAATTAAGTTAAATTAAAATAACAACCGTATTAATATTGTTGGCTTTTTATGAAATATTATAAATTTATCGCTTATATTAAAAAATTTGTAGATTTTCGAATCTGTCAGAATATTCCCTTTTTCAACTATTTCATAAAATATTTTATTTTATAAAATATTTATTTTAAGCCACCAAATGACGTATAAGTCGGAAAATCAATAAAAATGGGCTTGTCATATTTTCCCCCTGCGATTTTCATATGCTATTATTATTTATTTTCGAGGAAATTCTTTGTACATTATTTTAGTAGCATTATTTTAGTAGATAATAGAGAGGTACACGTTACTATAGTAAATTTATTGCTGTATGTATTTCAGTACGAGGAATGTTTGGATTATGGCAAGAGAACCAAAGCCATTGGTTTCTGTTTTAGAGAAAGCTTATCAAATATTGGATAAAAATAATATTAGCAGAGCATATTTTATTCGAACTGATCAGAAAAATTGTCCTATAGGAAACTAAATAATATTGTACTAAATATCAAAACACATTTGTTTAAATAACATAGTTTTATTTCATTGTAGAATAAGTTGTGACGTTCCTTCGAAATCGATAGGTTTTGAAGAGTACCAATTATAAATTACGACTGTGTGCTCAATTTGATTCGTGATTATTTAGTTATTGATCTTTAGCTGTTACTTTTGTATCGAGTAGCGCGATATGATATACGTATATGATTCGTATTATCGAACGTCGATAAAGAAAATTGGTAATTGAATATTTTTAATTTTAATATACTTTTCTTTCTAGAGTCGAATAGTTTTTAATACTTTTGATCTCTTATTATTATGATTTAATTTTGCTGTAAAATTCACGATACTCTAATTGTCGGACAGTTTTAAATTCGTAACTATTCGTTTGGATAATTAAGACGTGTTAACATTTCTATCCATATTAAAAATTAAAAAACATTATTTATTTAATATTGTTGTATTTTAGAATAATGCATTGTTATATTTATTGTATTTATTTATCTATTTATGTTATATTAAACGTAGTGGCATAAAATATGATAAACTAAAAAATGTACTAAAGTGTATGATAATAAAGCACTTTCATATATAATAGAACTTGTTTTATAACCGTAAATATTATACAATTACCCTAAGCATCGACATACGTAATAATATTAGAACTATAAAGTAATTTTAATAAATATCCCAAATTACGTTTTTAAACTAACAATAAATAATGTACATGACTTCTATACATATAGTAACATTATATACATATACTCAATCAAACACGTAGACACGTATTATTGGTATTGAAAACCATTACATATTACAATGTACTTTTCTTTCTATGACGGTCCTTGAAATCTTTTTATATTTTATAATATACATTTTATTGTAAATTTATATACATAAGTGATTTCTTCGTTCTGCGTTTTTAATTTTCCTTTGAAATCTGCAGAAGTTCTACGCGTGCACCATTAGATGTCGCAGCGCACACCGATACTCAGAAATCAAGAATAGTTCAAAAAAGATAACTTGAAGTCGGTAATATTACGAGAAAATATCTGAATGCAATAATAAGTAGAAATAATAAATACCAATTTGAATGAATGAATTCGAAGCACAGCACAGTAAAACTATATTTATGATAAATATGTATAAAAGAACTTTCATAACGGTGGTATTAGATTGCAATTTGTTAGTTTTCTTCGGCACAAGTAACTAACAACCGTAAACACGTATAAAAATAATAAAATGATTTAAAGAAAAAAATCATGAAAGTATACCTATAGTGATTTTTCACACGATACTACTACATATAATATGTATATATCGAAAGTACACATGTGCTCGAATCGTTGCTTTCTCCCACGTTAAAAATGCAGGAAATGGAGCCGAAAGAAATAAATCGAGCGTCAACTAATGAAAACACCGCGTCACAATACTGTTAAATTAAACAAATAACGCGTGGAATATTTGGCCGCGTGTTAGGTCTATCCCTAACGCTTCGTCACGTGGCGTCCGTACAAACAGACACCATTCAATTGCAGAATCTGCAGGATGTCGTCAGCGATGCATTGTGTATCGAAAAGATGAATCAAAAGATCCCACGAATCAACCCCAGATTGAAAAAACAGAATTGCGTGGAAAAAGGGGCGCATACGTACGTGTATATAGCAAGTAAATCCAACGCAACCCAACATCTAACTATGGTTAATTAAATACATCTCGTAGCCTCGTAAAATACAGCTACTTAGATAAATAACGAAGCACGATATCTATAGCCATCGATCTGAAACTATCATGGTGAGAAATTTTGTGTCACTTTCTAGAACGAGTTTGTACATACTTACTTTCATCTTTTCCTTAATATCCGGTAGTTAGTCGTTCAGAGGCGACAACAAGAATCGTTTTCTCTCCTAGGAATAGGTGTTTCTGTAATCAGTAGGATCACGAACGATAAATTAAAACGCGGTAGAATCTAAATCAGAATCTAGATAGGTAGGCGAAAACTTTGTCCGAGAACCAACGGGTCTCCTTTCAAATTTATCCGGCTATCCTTTTCATCTCTAACTGCTCTTACACACGAAATAAAGCGAAAGACAAACGACGAGGGAAACAAGAAGAAGGCGAATTCTGCGGAAAGAGCGAGAGAAGAGAGGACGGAGGATAGCGCGATCGTCTTTCTCTCGAGGGCCGAAATATCCGCGTGGGCCCTTTGGTTTTCGAGCAGCACCGGCCCCTAATAACAGGGTACACCGAGGCTAAACAAACATACACGCCCCTGGCATCTCTCGTTGAAAGAACACACGAGAAGAAATGTAAAACAAAACAAAAGAAGCAGAAACAATTTAGCCACGCCACTTAAAGGATGCAAGGTGAAGTATGATAGGTACTGAAAGATTCAACAGAAAATCAAGTACATGCCTCGTTTCACCGAAGTATACGTCGTTCGTAAATTTTAATCCATCGGATAAGAATAAAAAGCAGCAGGAGTAAAGAACCAATAAGTATCTAGATTCTGATGTTTATTAAAATTACAGTGCTGTAATCTCAAAAGATACTTACTCGAATACCTGATAGAACACGATATACTTGTCAGAAATAAAGAGAAATATGTTAAACGTGTAATATTTGAGCGTAAAATATGGCCCATAAACCGTTAACGTAAAACGGTATGGCATAATTGCTAATTGCAATCATGAATAACAAATGTTTGCTTCGCCACTCTTTTCTTAACATCCACGATTTAATCGAAAAGGAACAAGACGCATATTGTCTTCGATAATCGATTCGGAGAATTCGTTCAGTTAGCAATTATAACTAAATTATAATTACGTAACGAGTTCGTTGCTTAAGTCTATGGTAATTGATTCCTATCGGTACGTGCGGTGAACGAAGAAATCAGGTCATGCTGAGAAATTCACTTACAATATTGAGTTATGTAAGAGAAATTTGATGCAGTTACTGTTACAGCAAAATTAAAAACGACGATAAGTGCTATTACGTAGATCGAATAAAATATTTTGGAAAAATAAAAAAAGGTACCGTTGTTCTTCACAAAGGTGGATTAAAAGGAGTGTACGTCTGACATTTCCTGTCGATTCTTCTCGTATTACTTCACCATTTCTTAAAATGAAAGCCAAAACGTACATACAGAGCTTGGAAAGATCTTAGGCCTGCCATGTAATCAAGGAAAGTAAAGAACGAGAGAGAATAGAACGCTTGTCGGCAGACATCGCATCTTCGAGTTTAGTATTGTTTCTGAATAAGCACTGCTATTGTGTATATGCACTTACGGTTTTCTCAATATTCTCGAATACGTTTGAACGTCTCTTTCTTTATTTTCAGACACAGGTACATCGTATCAATATGTACATAAATTTCAACGATTACGCACAACTACAAATAGGTCTTATAACTCGCGAAGTTAAACCGATGTACCATATTTCATTGGATAAGAACGTATTTCTAAAATATCGCATAGGCTTCTTAATCTAAATGGAAATACGTAGCGTGAAAGCTAAATGCCTTAAGGGCCGATCCATTTGTCTCTAGCACGTGCAAAAGACCGGCGAAGAGACGCGCAAAATGCGAGAGTACAAGGGTTTGAGTAAAAAGACGCGAAAAAGAAGAAGGAGATGAAGAAGAGGGAGAAGGAGGAGAGGACGAAGAATATAAGAAAGAAGAAAGCGAAGACGAAGGTAGATGAGACAAGAGCCATTCTGGTTTGTGGGCACAGCCGCTGCCTGCAGCCCACAATTATGATAATAGCCCCTGGTCCTGAGTCTTGTTAGTCCAACGTGGAACCATCTCCTTTTATCTATATCTTCTTATTTTCAGACTCACCATGCTACACCCTCTGCTTACTACAATTTCTACTTTCACCCCTTTGCATCGTTGCGAGGTCAGGTGGAGTCAGATTGATCGAATTTTGCCAGAAGAATATATCAAAGTTTATCTTTGAATAAATACTCTGAAAGTTTTAGTGTACGTTTTATGTATTTTAAACACGAAGTGTGTTTACCACGTTGATCTGAAAATTGAAACCTACCAGCTTTATTATCTTCACTTTTTATAGTAAAACAACTTGTGGTTGATCACGATGTATCGCTTCGATCTAAACGCTAAAAACAAACAAACTGTTGTTATACACGAGCAGCGTATTGTTGGTACAATGATACAGTGATAAAATGAAATTTAAGAAATACAAATAGACGTCTCTTGTGCATAAGTTTCGAGTTACGTGGCGTTTCAGAAGCATTAAAGAGCCAATCGGACCGTAAATGCACGTGAGGAAAACAGAGGTACTCAAAGAGTAATTAAAACGCGTGTACAAACGTTTTCGTCTCGTTAATTAAAATTAAACCGAGCGATCCGCGTTTCCTTGAACTATACTGTGTAAGGCTGTTTTGAACGGTTTTGTGTTTTAGTAGATTGAAGGCAGCTAGGAACGCGTACAAGGAATAAGAATATAGGCAGGCAGAGTGTCGGCATCGGTCGTGAATACAAGGAGTACGCAGTATGTACGTACTTACATACGGTCGCGTCTGTAAACGTTGTAAAAGGCGATAGCAAACGGAGCACGTTTTAATCCACTTTTCAACGCACCGTCGTCGTCGGGCCTTTTGACACTGCGGAAAGCGTTAATTGGAGACTGCGCCACTGCGATCGGGCAAAGAAAACCTTTCAAAGCGGGGTCCCTTCGTGTGATAGTGCCAGCAGCTTTTTTCAGGATAAGTAGAAAATGCCGTTTCTTCCTTCTTGTGCACCGTACTGCCTATACGTCAACCTGACTTTACCGATGTCGCGTCAAAGCTGCCTGGGAACCGTCACGATGTTCTTTTCAAAACTCGTACAATTTTGTTATATCTATATGTCCGCACGTTATTACGCGTACATCATATATACACGAAACTTGAGGGAAAGTCTTCAGACATAGTCATCTACGTGGGAGATCAACGAGCAAAATGTCAGCTAGAAATGCATGTTTTCGACTGCAAAACTACAAGACGAAACTAATACTACATTGGTACAGTGGTACTGTGTGCGTTTGATTTTATAAAAGTTGAAGAAATTGATATATTTGTAGCACTATGATAAATTACTTTTTTAAAAATCATAGACCACTTTGTGGTCCTTTAATTCGTCTAGTGATTCTGTAAAGTATTTATTATTCTTGTACTTTTGATATGTAAATTAATTTATTTACATTTTTTAATAATATTGTATTTACCTTTACATATCACATCATTGATCTTTGATAGAATCATCATTTGAAATTTTACATCAATCTATATCTCCTTTTGCATTTTTTAATTAAACTAATATTTAAAATTTATATATATAATTGTTTGTGCAAAAATTATTGTTGTTATTACTTTCATACAAACACAATACAAACAGTTGAAAGTACTTTTGCGATGAAAGATACACTACCAAAGTTTTGATGGAAGATATCTCCGCTTTTTCTTTACAGTAGCTACTACTGGGGTAATTTTGGATAAAACAAGAATTTCTAGACGACACAATCGTGGTATATGGTTGTTTGTTCAGATTAGAGCCGACAAAGGAAACTGTTCTCTCTCCTTAACTCTGTCTTGATTTAAGCGAAGCGCCCCGTATTTGCTCTAGATTAAATGGAGCTTCGTGGCATAGCCCTCTCACAATCAGAGATATATACTAGGTCCTACTACAGTGCTTTATATTGTACATTGTATTCACAACCAGAGCAACCATGAAAATAATCTTTGTAAAAATTCTTACGATTTCCTCGCAGACATACATGGCTGGCTTTTGAACTGCAAATAAATTACAACAAAGTAAATTTATCAGTTGAACAAACAATCTAGATACGTACTTTTATCTATGTTCTTTGTTGTTATTTGCGTTTCTTATTAATTTAATAACAATGGCTTTAATTGGTTTAAAGTTTAATAGCTTTAAATAACATAAGAAGAAAAATTGAACGAATTTGTGTTTTTTGTAAACGGGTGGTACACAGTAGCAGTGAAAGATCAAGCTTGAAGATGAATACATTTGAGAAAAATGCTGGTTATATAATAGACAAACTAGTACTATTTTATTTTGCCTTTTGTAGACAATTCCTCTTTTCTATTCCCATAAACTTCTCAGTTAGCTACAAATATTCAATAGAATTCTACTTGTTACCTTTTTCTGCTTCCTTGTTCACTTCCCTTTCTTGTACTTTCAGTCCCTCGTTTTGTCCGTTTTGCTCTCGTAGCAGAACTTTTTGTCTCGGTTCATTTCTTGGTCCGTAATAATGACGTTCAGTAATCAGGCGCATCCTGATAGACTAGAACGAAGAGGAAAAAGAACTAAAGAGGGTCGTGATTTGTAAACGTCTACGTGGGCGTTCTCGCTACAAATTATGTAAATAACGAACATAGAAATTATAGATGACTCTACCCTGATCAAATTTAACGCTGCTGGATACAGCAATCTAGGTTTCGTGAAATCGAGGCTGCAGATATCGAGATTCTACTACTCGTTTGCAGTGTTAAATATGTATAATATAATAGGATTTCCACGTGATCTGATATAGAATTTCAACAATAAATTTTAAACAATATTAAACAATTATTAAATAATAAATTAAACAATAAATTTTAAACAAAATTAATACAAATCTTACAAGCGCTTTTGATTTGTCTCCGTACAATCTTCTAATGAATTTCATAAGGTCAATAAGACGACAGAAAGTACACGCTATAGTTTATACCTTACAATTTTGCGTATTAAATATTAATATACATAGACTATAGTTACATTGTAAACATTTAAAAGGATTTATTCAATAAAATTTGGAATTTCTTCGAACGCGTTGCAGAGTATGTTTCGTAACCTGCGGTTTTCAAGCTTCAGAATCATAGAGCATGTACATACATACGTATAGCGTGTATGCATGTCACGAAAATGCAACAAGTAACATCCGAGTGAACGAAACAAAAGCGCGCGCTGCAACTGATTCACGAGCCTCGTTTCGATTCACTGATTTTCATAAAAAGTTAACTCAACACCTTCCGTGCACGTCGTATCGATTACAAGAACGAATGGTTGGTATCTCGAAAAATGTAGCCCGATTATCCTCCCTCGTAAATCTTAACGGCTTTCTTGCGAATCTCAATTTTAATTCTCTCGTTGGTTGCTGCTGCATCGAAAGACCGAGGCCATCCGATCCGTAGAACGGCTAGAACGTGCGTTTCTCGTGGGTGGACTTCGGTTGCGTTCGGCCGGACTCGGCCAGTTTCGGCTGCGGTGAGCCTGCGTCGACCCCGCTCGACCCATGGCGGTCGGAGCACACAACTGGTTGTGGCTTTCACGAGGCAACTACCTACGTCGCGCGCTCTTCCTCATCGCGTGTGCATTCTCGTTTCGTCTCTTATTTTCCGTTTAATCTTTAGCTCGTCTCTCGTACGCGTTGTCTCGTGAATAAACGGACACTGTCGAGGTAGTTCGTCAACGTTTCACGGCTGTAATATCCCAAGTGCGGTTCACACGATTCAACGAGTTTCACGCGACGAACTGTCAAAAAATCTGGTTCGTTGAGAGAAGTCGTGCGATATCATCGACGCTCCGTACCTATTCTCATCCGGTCGTGAATACCGTGGCGGAAAGAGGTGCTGTCACGTGCGTTTGTATCCGTGAAAAATTGGCACCGATTTACGATACTCATGGACCATGAGTCGTGTTAGAAGACTTTAACGTTGTTTACAGCATAACGTATCTCGTGTTTACGGCTACTCAGTACGTACAACCGGTTAAGCACGTGGTGGACACGATGCTCCTAAAATTGGCAGTGTTGCTGTTCGTTCTCGTGCGGCCAGGTGCAACTTACTTCAACCTTTTTCTCAGCCAGGCAGAAGTGCGGAAACTAATGGGTAAGCAAAGGTGTACGATTCGTTTACGCTTGCATTCACGCTTCTATTAAGTCGCTGCGTTGTTCCTGAACATATTTTTCACATATATGTCCTTGGTAAACCTTATTCGCTATATATGTATATATATAATATTCGATTAATATTCGATAAGAACTTTTTTGTATGTCTAGAAGAAATATTTCATTCATATCGTTTTAACATCAACAAAATTGTTTATAGCGATGTCATGTTGATCTCTCAAAAAGTTCTGAAATATTTACTTACATAGTAAGATTACTTTTGATATGTAGCGCTATATGATTTATTTTCATACATACACTTGATGTGAATATGAATAAAATACTTATTTTCATAGATAGAACAACGTATCCTTACTTACATATATTTACATGGTTGTGTTTACAATATCAGTGCGGACTATGTTACCAATCTATCACGATGTCTGAAATTAGTATTTTATTCTTCATTAAGATATTAAGGTATCTAAAAGTTCTTAGAAACAGAGTGTCTTAATTTGACATTTATCCGCATTGTTGTAAAAATTATGCAATAATTTATTTTTCTATTTCTTTATGACATACAATAGATAGAAACATTTTTAAACTATATTCAAAAAGATCATTGTTTAGAATAACTTATACTATGCCGATATATGTATGATTTTCTTCAAGTGTACGTCTTATATGCAATTTAAAAGAATTTTTTAGTCCGAGTAACTTAACAATCCATTAAAGTACGTACCGACGAGAAAAAATTTAACTACCGATCAAAAGCCCATTAAGATAGCGATTAGCGCATAGCATCATAATTGAGCAGCGGACAGTGAGGAATCGATGACGTTAAAGGCTCCTAGTACCGAGATTTCACTCGGCTAATGAATAATTATCACCGTCTTACATTCATACGGCAAACCTATTGCCTTCGTCAACGGTTTAAAATTCTACGGAATTTAATATATAATAGTAGACTGTCGATATGCTTAATTGAGCATTGAAATGCTATAGGTCAAGTAGAGATAATTTACGATATAGCAAAAGTGTCATAAATCCTTGTACTTGAGTTAATGGTAATTTATCGGTATCTGCTGTGATATAAAGGCTCGTGTATGTGAGTACGTTGCGTGTAAAATTAGTTCGTAGAACTCGCTTCGCTACGCATCTTTTCTTCGACAATATGTACGTGGCCTTTTTTTAGAAGTTATTAGAAAAGAAGGGGTATTCTAAGAATATTTCATCAAAGTAACAAGCGCAAAAATGATGTTGTTGGAATTGAAAGGTAAGGAAAACAGCAGAGAATGCCCATTTTTAGCTATTTTACGGCATTCCAACTAAAAAAATATGGAATTATTGACCCACAAAGGTTTATAAATAGACTGCAGATTTGTATGCATTTATGCCAAATTTAATCACGCAAGATATGTACAATGCATTTAAAATACAAAGTACAAAAGAACCTAAAGTAGAATACTAATAATTTGCATTTTTTTGCATTTGTAAAAATCTAAATTTGCATAAAAATCCTCAGTTTAGTCATAAACCAAAAATGTCCACGTTAAACATTTTTTGTGATGGTTAAAAACAGTGTTCATTCTCCACTTGAACGAAAGAAAGAATGTACTCACTCCCTCTGTTTTCATTAGTTTCTATTAGTGCAAATTCTTACTGTGTTAAGGTCCTTTTATACGATAATTATACGTTATTAACCATTAATAATGATTTAATAACTAATAATATCACTTTAGTGTAAGAGAGTCCTTATAAAATGTAAATTTTCGTCAGTCGAAATCCGTGAAAACGAGATGCGTTAGAAGGAGTGGGGTTATTTTGAACCATCGCGTGACAAATTGTAGATTATAAACTTCTGGTGTTCTATAATTCTACGATTTTATAGCGAATGAAACAATCAATTGGTTTATAATTATAGAATTTTGTTTATTTTATTACTAAATTTGTTATATTTATGGAAGGAAACTATTGGTATTGATGACTTATAAAGTTTTGCCTGTAGTATTAATACGATTGTGTAAAAGGTTCTCGAAATACTAAATCCCTGTTGAGTCCATATTATGAGTACAGAGTTGCATATTACTTATTTTAATAATAATAGAAGTGAGCATTTGTCACTTTGTTCGAAATGCTGTAGTGTTCAAGGGTTTAAAAAAATGTTAAATAAATATAAACGATTATTTTCTCTGATGTATAATTAGACTTAAAAATTCCACATTATGAACAATACAATTAATTTTATGAAACTTTGTCTTTTTTAATAATAGATTAAAGTACTAAAACTTAATCTCTGAATGAAGTTTTACGATATTCCTCCATACCCACTAATTGTTCCATGCTTGTCCAAGTACCGATGTTTGAAGCACGGATCGTTCTTTTAATTTACAAATACTTACGTACCACGATATTCTAATAAAAGTACGATTGAACCAATATATGAATGCTCAGGAGCAGCACGGTTCAACGATCCATTAAAATCTCACGGACGATGTGGTTGATTTCAGGGAGCTCGACAAATCCGTCCGACGATACTCGATCGTTTGTTCCATTCTCACGCTCCCGATCTTCATTCTTCCCCGTCACGCGTATACTCGTTTGGAGCATTTTATTTTTCCTTTTTCTCTTTTTTTCATTTGTACTTGCTGTTAGTCAAAAATCGTCGCTGAGCTAGAGGAGAATCGTTGCACCGGAAACAGGTAAAAGCTACTCAACGCCACGAACTTTCCAATATTTCCACGATAACTTCCACGGCGGCGGATAATTCTCTCTCGGCTCGTTGATCCGCGAAAAGCGTCGAGCCGGTTGGCTAGCATCGGCGCATCGCGCCACACCGTGCAGAAAGAGAAGAGATGTGTTTCGACGACACCTGAAGTCGAGCGAATTGCCGATTCGTTGATTCGCCCCGATTCTCCGCCGAGAGAAACGCGCTCGCGTGTAGCATTGCGCGTTTTCAGCCACGCATTTCGCGCTTCGTTCCACGGTCGACGACACGCATTTCCTATGCATATCTACTCAGGCCTCTTTGGTTAATTCAAACGTGTTCGCGTCAAAAGCCTTGCCTGAAATCGAATTGTGTTTAGTGCGAACGCGCGTCGCTCCAACGAATGAAAGGAATCGAATCGTACGATTTGCTATTTAGAGACGGCGTCATTAATCGCGCCTATAAATTTGGAGTGTATTGGCAGCGCAATGTTCGTTCAAACGAAAGGGATTAAATCGGTACGTTCTCGAGGAACTAATTTAAATGATATTTCTAAACTTACATATTAAGATTTAGATATTAAAATGTTACTCGTTTGCAATTAATGTTATTTTCATAAACATAAAAATTTTAGGTATATTATATTACTTGGAAGAACACGGCGAATGAAACTCGATATTTATATGCGAAAATTTTAAAATATTTTACAACTCCCAGAGGCGTGTATTAACCTCGTCGAAGTAGATATTCATCTCCAACTAGATGGGATAGCGTTTCTTGACTTAAATATGTATGTATATAGTGGTTTATCCTGTTTAATATAAAAGCAGAACTTGTTTTTGTGTCATTGAAGGATAGGTAATAAGAATACCGCTTTTGCAATAAATATGTTTTGTTGGTAAAGTGTGAACACATTTCGCTGTTAGAGGAAATACTTAGCCATTTGTTGTTAATAACGAAAAATTTGTATTACGGAATTTTATTGGTTAAAATTATACACTATCGTTTAAAAATTTTTAATCACTTCCAATATTCATGATTTATGAAAGAGAACGTAAGAAAAAATGTATTACTGTTACGGTAGATAGTTATTTGTCTTCGATTATATTTTTATTTCATTCGTACATCTTGAGCAATTGCCAGAAATTTCACGCGTTATAAGATTTTCTGATTTTATCTACGTTATTTTAATATACTGTAACGTGGCCTTATCTTCGTATTAGATACACAAGAACTGAATAATCAAATATAAATTGATAATTATAATCCAACATTTCTGTTGTAATCCAATATAGTAATTTAAAGTCCATAAAAGCTCGATCATCCACTCCTGTTTTTTACATTTTAACTTGGTTCTTCCCTGTACATTTTGTGTCCCATACCTTGATTTTTATTTATACGACTGTTTCGTCGCCGTTTCGCGATATCATTTTGTAGGCAAAAAAATATTCGAGGTAAAACGAGGAAACGAGATTGGTATTATAGGTTGGTATAGTATATACACGGGACGCGATAAAATATTATAACGAGGTCCTTGTTAAACGAACATAGCATGGGGTGGCTGGACCGACCCTAGTTTGTTTAGACATCGAATAATCGACAGTCGTTTCTTTTAGTCTTGTTTTCGTGCGAGTCGTCCGGTTCTATTGCTTTTTTTCCCTTGGTTTCTCATTTTAGTCGGATGGCCATGCTGCCGATTGGGCCTGTTCAGATAGAGCCCTGGATACCGATTTTGGAGGGCCCCTTGGGTCGCTCTCCATATGGACCACGGGTTTTTCAAGCTGCATTCACGCTTCCTGGAAGAAGGAGGTTTCCAATTTCGGTATTTACTATAAGGTTTCCCGTATTCGCTTACGTTCCTTCACGAACAAGCATCGCAAGAAATTGATCTCGATCGGCCGTGTTCCACTCTGTTGCCTCGTTCGGCCGCAATCATAATGGAAAGGAGTGCCGATGAAGATATTGACCGGTGATTAATTATGGTTATCGGCTTGTACGTTCTCAAAGTAGTTTTCGTTCATTAAGTCTTATGGCGCAAAAAAATACAGATACATATACACGAAGGTGAGAGAGCGAGAGTCCAAAGTTGGATTTATCACGAGTCGAACATCGAACGCGCTTATAAGAGCCACTTACAAGAATTACGTTAACTCCTTACGTTTTGAAAAATTGTGAAGGCAGGCCACGTTGCTCGAGTAGATTATATACACTTTTATACCGTTGCAGGGTGAAGATAAGGAAACGTTATTTGTACACGTTTATCGTGTATCCTCGATGATTCTTTTTCCAATATTCTTGGCGTTTCTCGAAGCGACTTTCTTTCTTCGTTGAATCGAGGTCCCAAGACACCTCACGACCCTAAAATTTTAGAGTTATCTTAAGATGTTACGGCCTTACGAGCTTGCTACCACCTTCGTATCGTGTAGCATCCGCTTTGGATAAGATAACTGAATTCCACTGGTGTCACGCTACATTCCGATTTTCGTTTCTTCACTCTTCAAACCAACAAGTAAATTACGCTCGTCTACCGGCTACGACGTTGCCTACTATATTAGTCATATGAAAATAATAAACATTACGAGATACATTGTGTTAATAAGTAGGAATGTTGTTTTCAGCGTTCTTAATTTATCATTCGTCGTTCGATAATGTATTCCTCTTTTAAAATATTCGGTTGACAACTTGCAGATCTTATCGTTACCACCCAATGACAAAACCCAATAGTATTACTTGGATTAAATTGTGCCGACATAAAGTACAATGTACCTTCATACGCTAGTTAATAAATTTATTATCTTCATAACGCAACAGCTGTATATCCTCTTACGCGTAGTATTTGTGCTTTATACTTTTTTTTGCAATCCATTTAATGTATGATAAGTTGCCTGCTTATACTTGGTATTTCGAATTACTTTATAAATTTTGAATTAAGTCTGCATTAAATCCGTACGCGTAAAAGATTGTACCGCAAATGCGATAATAACTTTTAACAGCCGGATTAAAATTCCTTGGTCCGATAACTTTCTATTTAACGAATTTGCATACGAAGAGAAAGCGCTTGTTGTAAAATTATTGCGGTGTTCAATCAGGAAAACGTCAAACCACAATGATGCGCACGAGCATCATCCGTCAGAAGTCCGTGTCAAAACACGATAGTGGTGTGCACTCCGACAATCTTGTGCCGGAGGCGGTGTTTCACTCGTGTGAGTCCGGCTTGGGTCCGACCTTAGCTAGTTAGGGCCTGACAGGCCCATCTTGATGTTACTTGAGGAGTGGGGTGGCCTCAAAGGTCCCGCCTGGGCTCCGTGAAAACGTTTATGCACGCACAGTGGCGTAGCAAACGGTGGCTCCGTGAAATGATAAAATGTTATGCTTACTTTCTGCTTACTCAACGTATATAACCTCGCGTTTGCTAACAGCATACCTGTAACGTCGTTATCCAAACGAACGCAGTAAATTGTCTTATATCTCACTGTGACGTGATACATTAAATTCTTTTAATGTTTTGAGGATACCACCGAGTTCGAGACGAAACAGACGAATTAGTCACGTATGTAGATAAATATGGGCAAATGTTAAAAAACTATAGGGACAGAAATGGGCGAGGATAAAGAAAAAATTGGTAGATCGTATCTGTCGATGCACAAGCGACAGAGAAGAATACGTTACGAGGGAATGGCTGCGAAGAAACACTCGTGTATGGTTTCAAGATGGACCAGCGGGCGAATGCTGCACCGTTGTCCGCATCAATCTTCGACTCCTCGTTAAGATCCGCGCCTTAAGTTTTCGCTTGTGTGCGTCAGCTCGTTTCGTTCAACCTACGTGCCAGGGACACTCCACGGGATGTGTTGGTCAGACATTTACATGAGGAGCCGTCCGAAGAGATACAGGACCCCCGTGGATTTTCTTCCGAGAGCGGACGGCGCGTTTTACCTCGTGTCTTTTTCTGCCCAGCGAAAGAAGAAAATCCTACTAAAGTACTTCTGATAAGTTTCGATGCACGACACGTGTTACTTTTCCCAACAACGAAATTGAAATCTCTTCGCGTATGGTATACATGATACATATACCTTTACCATTTCGTAAACGGTATATGTGCTTGCTGATTTTCTGCAGCACTACTTCTATATATTCGGTAATGCACGAATAAATGTACTTTATGTATGGACAAATGATATTTGCTTTATCGTATATCGTTACGAGTAAATTTGTTATACCCAATTTTGGGATGACAACCTATATTAATCTAAAAAGCAATTGTAATAACAGTGTAATAAAATTGAAAGAGAATTGTGTATCAAATGAAACCGTAACGTGATTGTCTTTTATGTGGGCATGAGCTCTTTTAATCCCTGGAGAATTCAGAGACGCGATAGTACGAGGGTGAAAATGGTTATACGCTTGTTTTCCAATCGCACTTGGGAGAGTTTTTCTTTTTGCCGAGGGCTATCGTGAGATGTAATCCAAGAGGATCTGCTTCTACAAGAAATCTTTCAAATATGATATTTTATATATATTGAAGTACAAATATTTTTAAATATATATGCGATAAATATCTGATGAAAATATATTTTACAGCGTTTAAAGCTAGTTTATGAATTGGATTTGTAAGATATAAGAATATTGATAGTTTAAGATTAGCTGCGCGTATTGACAGATGAGCGATGGCTCCCCTGTACGTCGCAGTGTTACGCTTAGCAAGCATTCTTCGCAGTCTACGCAATTTGAATAACAAAAGAGAATAGGTGAAGTATTTATAAGTATCTGTTAATATAACTATTCTTATATTTTTGATTTATATTGCGACGTTTGTGAATTGATTTATCGTTAGATGATTATTCTCGACGAAGATTCGTAAGAGGCGATTTTTCTGAGTTTTCTGTTTTCAGTTTAATTTGAACCGTATTGAATCTCGTAAATCGATCGTATCTTTTCCATAGCCTTTATTTTATCCTTCCTTTGCATCTTTTCTTACCTATCAACGAGAGCGTTTATCGATTTTTCAACATTATCCTTGCGAAGAATCTTTTAGTTTTTATTCCTGAGTCTTTTTTCGCTTCCACGCAGCGAGTTCTGAGTGACAGGATCTTAACGAGCATCTGTTTCTCGAAGATGAGTCTGCCGTTCCTACAGGATCTCTTGTGAAAAATATCTCGCGTAGTTGAAGTACTTAGGAAATATGCTGCCTTCCCTCGATTCAATATAAGATCGTGATTCAGGCTCACCGCCAGAATAAAACCTTTTTATCCAGGAACGCTGTTCGCTCCGGTATACACGAGCTTGTACTCGTGATGGGAGAAAACATTTTTCTGACGTATAGACCTCGATGCATCGGCCCTTATACAAGGTGACTCGGCAACTAAACGGCCGAACTCTTTCCAAGGGCCACAAACAGTTCCTGACAAATGGTTCCTTAAGTGGTACCCGTCCTTAACCTTTTATGTTGCTACCTAGAACGAACTACCGTAGAAAAGAGAACTCTAAAATACCGCCGTTCTGGAAGTTTATGCGGATAATTTAGCGTTTCGTGACTGCGTGTTACAAGCTGACGGTGTGTAGACTTTGTGGTTGGCATATCGGCCACAATTTTTGACAAAGGAAGTGATTTGGTTCTATTTCTCAGGATACTCGCAGTAATTAGCTTAATGCGCAGAATCACGCAAACGAAATTCGTTTGTATAATTTAAAACCTATGTATATTAAAATAATACAACATACGTTTAGTTCAGTTGGAAGATTCGAATTTTCAATCGTTATAAACAAGCGCGTTTTCATTTGCGTATCGAATCAAAAATTAATATTCTGAGTTTTGTTGTCAATGTTAACTAAACATTTTATCCGCACCATCTCATCTCCTTTCTTTCATTTTTAATTAAGCCAACGTTATTGCCCTCGGGATAAAGAACTGGTCTACAATGCGATTTCACACATCGACCTTGAGAACCGATTAAACATAAATGGACGAAGACAAGTTGTACCTACACGTACAAACACGAGTACTTTTATACGCTTTTACGTCTGAAGTGTCCTGTCTTGTTGTATGTCATTCCTCTGACAGCAGACGGAATTTCGAATGTGTCTCTGAAATTATCAAAGCATCGGTGCCGTGAAAAGGAACACATGGTAAGGTCCATCCACTTAAACATCCGAAGGCTTTAGAGCGCGTAGATGCCATCTCAGCTAGGGTCTTCAGGAGCCCCACAGCAGGGGATGCTCTGCCTTTTTACGTTCGATGTCCTCCTATCTCCTCGTCGGAAATCGCCCTTGCACGACTCATCCCTTGGTAGCCTCTAGTGATAAATCTGCCAGTGAGACTCCTGACGGAAGATTGATCTTTCCTCCGGACAGACGGGGGTAAAGAGCTGCGTTGTCACGGAACACGTGTACTCGTAGGTCAGTTCTTTTCCTGGAATTCGGGATGTATTCATACGTCAGTCATGAGTCGAACGCCACGGAAGAAGAGTAAGCGGTTTTGTTATTCCGCGGATCGGACGGTGTATTTTGTAGTTGTTACTTGACGATCCACTCTCACTGTGCGAAGCTTGCTTCCATTCCCTGGTTTATGATGAAAAGTTCGATGGATTTAGTACCTCGTTAACTTGTTTTAGCATGTGCGAGAGTTTCAGATTTCTGCGTATATTCCTGTACGCAAACCATTACCTTATAATAACATGAGTCGTATTTAAATAAATCGTTTCATATATATAGTTGATAACATTTTTCCAAGTTTTCTTTCTTAAACTAGATATGTTTTCGGTTGTTTTAATAATGATGACAGATATATTGCAATTTGTGAAAGGTACTCGAGTTGCTGTAGTTAATGTTTTTTAATGTTCAAAAATATTGCGACATGCGTGACTTTTCAGTTTAATTTTCTACTTGCAACTACCTTAAAATATTAAACGCTTCTCGTTTGGATATAAAATTTAAGTATACAAATTCTAAGGCTACAGCAGGATTAAGAGAAGTCTATATGTAAATGAATAAATGCTTTTGAACTTATGTTTACGCCATAACTGGTTCTCTAGAACGAATCAATTAACATATAAATCAATACGTGCATATAACCCAAATCAAAGTGCAAGTAAAAGCGTCGTAGACGTGAACAAAATTTTAAGAGATCGTACGTGAGAGGATTGAAAAGATTTTTCTGAGTCCATGGTAACGTTTTAATGTATTTAGTTTAGCAGATTGATTCCTTAAGAAACGATTTCTGAGCGGCTGAAAAGAACTTTTCCCTTACGTAATTTGGAAATAAAAGGACTGGTTGGGTGACGTGGCAAAGTTCACAGCTCGAAGGATTAAAGCTGAGAGCGAGGAAGATCGACAGCGAGGGATTTGAAAGGATCAGGATAGCCGGTTCTTTGGAGTCGACTTCCTGGCGAATCCTTCTTAACGAGCAACGTCGATCGAAGAGCACGAACGTGGTACAAGGGAAGGACATGCGATTCAACGTCGCGATAAATTCAGCTGCCACGTAATCTTCTTCGTGTCCGAGCCCTGATTGCTAGTACGGTGCCATATGTCCTCTCCGCACTGGCGACAACGTCTCAATCAGCCCACCCATCTGTCAGTTAACGTTCGGTAGGCTTTTACTATCGTTACCGCACGATGTAACGACCTAGCCGAAGCTCGCAATCGTATTTCGAGGGTGCACGCCAGGAACAATATTATTTTAGCTCCCGATGCCAGAATCACGTCCCAACCCGTCGCAGGTTTGCTTTGGTTCCCGTTTCGCTACCATACTACCCCTCGATAAATAAACGGGGCCAGGGTTACCTACAATACTGAGAGTCCATCTACTGTCCCTGCTCTTCGTCATAGGACAATGAACCAGATTTAACCGCGAGACGAAAGAAACATATCTAACGCGGACATATGAAAATAAATCAGCGTGTTGTTGTTAGAAGAACCTTTGGATGATTGCGACGTATGAAATTATTGTTATACAAGACTAGATGGCGGATTCCTATTAAATATTTTTCTAGAGAAGTTACATGTTTGGTTCGTTTCTCTTTTGGATTTCCTTTTAATTCCTTCTGTTTAAAGATTTGAAAAATACGATATCGATGAATCATGTCGATGATATATCTTAGTATGAAAAAGAAACTTAATTGGAGAAATTAAGGGAAATGGAAGGTATAATGTGTGACAAACAGAAAAGTCACAGTGGAAACCATTACGGCGGAAATTGTCGGTAAATGAGCAAAAGTTTCGTTTAAAACGCAAGCTTTATAGCATCGGAAATTCTTCACGATAGACAGTGAAGAATGTCAGGGATTTCAGTGTAACAAAATACTTCAGTGAAAAGGTTCTTTTAATCCTTCCGCTGGCTAAAACTATAAAGAGACGGTTGAGTTTCGGAAAGACTGAAAAAAGTATCACCGAAACGGTGAAATAACCCAACGACAAGCGCTTCGTCTTTTTCCTTTTCCTTCATTCCCCCTTTTTTCTTGCTTGCTTACGATCCTCTAGAGTGAATTATAACTAGTGTCGCGTGAAGTTACGCCTTCCTGGATGTGACCTATGGCCTGCGAAGAGAAACGGAGAGAGAATCAGCCTTGCAGTAACGAAAGAGGATAAACTAAGAAGGAACAGGGAGGGTGTACAAACGACGTCCAGGACTTGCCTAGGACTTATGGGTTATTCAGAGGAGACCCCCGTTGGCGAAGGAAGAACCCACGTACTCGTTCGATATATGCTAAACAGTCAGCCTCCTGTATTATATAGAGGGTGGGTCTAACGTATCACACTCGCTTCTTATAACGATACTTATCATCCAATCTAAGTAATACGACCAAACGATCGTAGAAGGTGTTCAAATAAATTTGTCCTACCTTCGAATGAATTTTCTTACCAAGATTGAACTGTCGACGCGTTCAAGGGTTTATTCGGAAGCAACTTCTTTAAAACATTACTTATTGCACCCCAACCAGAATAGTATTATAGTTTTTAATTATATAATTATATAATATGCAATTATATAGGTATCTCATTTTCTTTTTTCAAAGTATTCGTGAAAAGATATCGATTCGGATTCTGAATTCCAACGATCGGATATTTATGTAAATTTATATTTTTACGAATGTGATGTAAAAAATGCAATTTAGGCGGAAATTTCTTTTACAGTCTTAAATAGGATATTAAATATCACACATCGAGTATTTCACATATTTATACGCGCCTATGTGCATTTTCTGCATTTTTACACCTTCAAATGTCCCATAAATCCATAAAAATGTGCAGTCTACTAACGATCCAAGACATCAAAACGTCCGAATGCATCGAATTCCGAAACTGAATATACATGTTGTCTGTATGGTGATAAGACTTTTTTTTTGTTAAAGTTTTGTTATTTTCAAAAGATCGCAATAAGGGTACACCCTATAGCTATGTGCGTACTACATCGAGATCACACGTGGGTGAGAAGCTGGCGATATATAACAACGTGTGTGCGTGCACAGGGTATATACGCACGCCCACGTCGCGTCGCGTCGTTTGCCCGCGCTGGCGAAAGTGAAAAATATCCCATGCAGCGGCAGCACGCGCTTGTATACATACATGCACATGCACATATAAATTCGAGCTCGTTTGTACAAGCATACATGGATACGTTATTAGATCTCTCGAGGCTGCGTGTTGAGGTATCGGCGAGTACCAGCTGCCTGATCTGGTCGTTAACCTCGCCTCGCGGATCATTTTTGGATCGGCCTGACGTGTTCGAGTTTTCATAGGAATCCTCACGGTAGGTTTTTGATAAATTTCTCATAAATCATCGATTGCGCTCGACCGCGTTAGCTCCTGCAACTAAAACTTGAACTACGTCTGCATTGCTGTGAAATGAAATTCGTTTCAAAGATTCGATTTCCTCTTCAGGTTTTACTATATCGTGTGAAAGTAGCTATTCTACGATGCGTTTTAGAAGTCTACGATTAGTTTACGTTGGTAATAAAATAATTTTCGCATCGTTCACTTGTCATTGCGTTATTTCCTGTGAAATAAGTTCATTAATGGTCTGGGATGTGGGGCACGAGTAACGAGAATTGTTGCGATTTTGTACCATGCACCAGGTGATGCTGTACAATTTGACAGCTTTACATTTTTAATCACACACTTGCGCACACGGCATCATTAAAAATATGACGCTGCCGAATCGCACAGCTTTGCTCACACGAAATCGCAAGGCGACGCACCGGTCGTCTGTACCAACTCCTACATTGTAATATTTTCCATTTTTTTACACATATATTTGTCACGTCTTTCTTGATAAATACCAACAAAAATTGTTTCACGATTTCATTTTGTAAATTGAGAAGCTTCTGTCTGCGCACAGCAGCTTCCGATTTGCTGTATTCGCATACTCCTTTCGAATTTCATTTGCTGTAAAGGAGCAGATCTAACTCCGCATGTTCGAGGACAAAGAATGTTCATTGTGGTTGGTAGTGCATGGAAGGAGCTTGATGCGCAGAATCGCAGTGGGATCGAACAAAAATCGGAGCGGGTGCATTGTAAGCAGGCGTCACGACGTGTAAATCTAATATTTCCTGTTCCTTCGACCTGCATTTCAGCATTCTGCCTTTCCCTCTCCCTATGTTCTTCCCTCGTAGTACTGCCACCCGCCGTCATCTTATTTTAAAAGGCTCGCTACGGGAAGATCTCGTTATAAGCGTACCGTGGGTTTTGCACTGCAAAGGTGTTAGGTTTCTGACCCAAAGCCGTGGGCCCCCAGAGAAGGAGAGGGGTAGAGAGAATCGGAGGCCCCGCAGCTAGCCCGCAATTCACCAAGCCTTTTTTTCAGTTCTCCTTTATACCACGACTCTTGGAGCTTCGCTCGTCAACTTGCTTCTATACCGTATTTTGACAGCGGGGGACACGAAGCCCTGCGAAATTTTGCCGGCTGTTTCGCGCCTCGCGAAACGAACACTCTTACGCTCTTTTCTTCTCTATCTCGGTTCTTTGTACCAACGCTTTTTTCCCGCCCCTTTTGTTTCTCGTACGATTAAGCACCTTAGGAATTCGGCGTGACAGTTAGAGAAGATAGTTCTTGTTTTGGACTTTGTTAAAATTGATCGGTTATGTGTGCTCGAACGTTCAAACGGATGAAACAGATCCTTCGTCTTAATTTTTGTGTGGTTTTGTATAAAATATCAACATGTTTAATTTTTCGATTCAGTTGTAATCTTATAATTCGATTTTGAAGTTTATTACGAATAATCAAACTTACTGCATATCATAAGATACTATTAGTTCTTAATACAATGTCGAAAGAATGACAAGATACTTTACGTGCGGTAAAAGGTATCAGAAACGGGAAAACAACTCGAAAAACTATATCGCAAATTTAGTTGAGTCAGCACGGAGGTATTATAATTAGTAAAGTAAGCAACACTTTAAGTAAGTACAATAATATACACGCGGTACTAGGTTATGATAATTATGACTGAGAGTATTAATATTAATTCAACAAAATTTTTAATTTTTTATAGTAGGAAATTATGGCCTTCGCGTTGTCAATGTATCGTATATCGCACTAACATCCAGTCAAATAATATGTTTTCGAACGTAGGTCGCTAGAAAAGCGTTTTATAATCGAGTTTAATGAGTTATAAAGCAAATTGTTTAGCTTGAACCAAATATCCTACTCAAATAACTCTACGTCTGCCTGTATATAATTGAAATTTATTTCCTGACAGTCTGAAAGTCTTTTGGACTTCTTTCTCGATGCGACAGCGTTATATTTTCATCGTTAGCTCTCGTTTTATAAGCTGGCTCGACATTCTATTTTGACAGTGTGAAATTTTCTTAATTTCTCTTTAGAATTCCCTTTCCATACATTCTTTTATACTCTTTACGCGTCATTTGGCTTCTTTGTAAAACCTTGAAAATATTTGCTTTCATACATGTATAATGTCTCCGAAGAGCATATAAAAGTGAAAGGTCCTGCGTGCTATGCCATAATAGTGAACCACTTTGAAAGGCATAAAGTATTCAGAAGATCGTCCTCTGGGAGAGAAGCTCCGTATCTTTCCATTCCTTTTACTTCCTATATTCCACACCGACCATTTCGTTCGACCATTGTATTCTTAAATGCTTTATAGAATCCTCGAAAACTCGATATTTGTATTGGTGCATCTTTTCTTCAACGTTACAAACTTGTATGCGATATTATACACTTTGTGTTTGTTAAATAATATATTACAATTTAATATCGAATTTATATATTATTCTAGCCGATGTTTAATTCATAACGCTAACAGATGCATTAAAATAATTTTTAACGCAACGCACAAAGCCTAGCTTTTTGTGTTCTATTCTCGCAGCATAGCTCACTCCTTTATACAGCACAGAATAAGCATATCAAAGAGCTCGAAAGCAAAGAGCAAAAATAACGCCAGAAGTCTTGCAGGGTTCTTTACTACCTTTGTTTCGCTTTCTAGATATCGTTGATCGATATCTGTTTGCGCGCAGGTTCACCGAACCGACTAGCCGTCTGAAAGTTTCCTTAGTTTCTTATCTTTGATCCCGCATGTTTTCCGGGTGTCAGCAGGCTGTAAGGGGGTTCCGTAACAGTTTGAGAGTTCTACCAATAGGCGCGTCGGTCGGTGTAGTTAGAGATCGTACATGTACCAGGAGGAAAGGTTCCAAGTGCCGTGGAACCCTTCGTGACAATTGTGTCTGGCACTCGTTGTCGAGGGTCGACGCCTTCGTTGAAAGGGCCCTCTATCTCTCTTTCTTTCTCTTACAGCATCTCCTTCGTCTTTTTCTTTTCTCTCTACTATTCTTGCTTGCACTTTGGCCCGCTGCAAGCGTACCAGACATCAAAGGATCCTTGGTATACGCAACCCCTTGCTTACCCGCGTGCAAAGTTCCCGCATAAATGCGTAAAAGAACCCCCGACTAGATAAGGGTTTCAAGAATACCTAAACCGGTAACGAGGTCATGGCTAGGCTGCTGCAAAGAATAGACCAACTGCCTCGATGCTTGTGTTGTATGTACTCATCTTTCGAGTGTTAAAAAGTACCTGCCGTTGACTTAAATACCGACATTGGTATCCAATTCTAAGTAATGCAGGTTTCGTAAAATAGCATAATACGTTAAAATGTTTGTATTCACAGAAATCGTATCATTTTGTACGATGTTTTCTTATCGCTCATCAGTTACATCTGTATTTAGAAGAATTTTCGATAAAAGCAGCAACAATGATCGAACTGAGGCTAAAACAGGAAAGCAGGTATTGTAGAGTTAAAACGTTGCGGTTGACTTCTCTAGGAAGTGAAGTTTATCGAGAGAAAGATCTTGTTACTCTTCGAACGTCCGAACAAAGAGTCTCTCCTCGTCCAGATGACTCGGTAATTCTCGACGTAGTAAGGATCATCGATACTCGGAACACCTATAAAAGTGTCCTACTCGTAGGGGACGAAGATTCGATTTTTAGCGGCGATAACTCAGCAGGGTTTCGAGAATCTAAAGGTAATTATTTTCTGAGAGGATCCTACAGGGTATATTGCGTCTTTTTTACGACGGACACTGCGCTTGGTCCCCAGGAGGGAAGGCGGCCAACCTTTGGCTGGAGGAATAGCCAGTGCTGAGGTCGTGGGCATACGATATCTGATGCAGAAAACCGGTAAAGGCCGAAGGCCGATGGAACCGAGAGGCAAGGGACGGTAAACGAAGAAGAAGGACCAAAAGCAAAGACACGATTGTGGGGGCTACGGCACATTGTCTTCGGGTGACTTAAAAATCCAACTCGTGCCTCGTTAACCCTCGTATCTGATACAAGCATAGACCCTCGAAGGGAGTACACGACGTGTGCTTGCTTCCTTCTCCCTCTCGTGCGATCTTTCCCCCTTCGTTTCTTTTTTTTATCCGATCTTCCACCTTCGTCGACTCGCCCACGTAACCTTGTAGCTTCTGAATGCGGATTACTCGGTAGCGTAACAACCAGATGCCACAGCGTTTCTGGACATCGAACCATTTAACGAATATTTACTAACTTTCTGATAAGAATGGTACTTAAAATAACTTTGGCGATAACTTAGTTTTAATCGTACTTAAAATAATTTGAACAACATACTCAATGCGTAGGTAATTATTAGCCATGATATCATTTTTTTTAAATGACTTGATTATGTAAATTAAACAAAAGTGTAGTTTCACCACTATCCATTGTAATTTCTCTTGGAATAGTTCGTCGATATATATACCAATGTAGCTAGCAATCATAATGTTCTTACCTTCCTAATATCGCTTATCGTTAGTGTCAGTGACTTTTAATTCGTATCTTGGGTTATTGTAATTTGTAATTGTAATATGGTATTTGTATACAGGGTGTAAATGTGTGTAGAAGCAGAAAAGAGATTTTTAATGTAAAGACTAATGAAAACTGTCAAATAAAACTTATTCATTCGAGACTGAATTTTCGGAGAAATATTTGTATCAAATGTTTCGTTGACTACAAAATACGTTTTATTCTTATTTGACTCTTATTGTAGCGTGTCTCGTTTTTGTTAAACTCTCAATTTGCGAATGATTTTTAATGGAATAGAAAACGAATCTTTTCTTTGATGACAAAGGAAACGAAAGCTTCTCGTAATACAAAAACGTAGGAGAAACTCAAGAAGAGTTTTCTAAAGCACCGATATAAATTCTTGTAATCGTAATTCACTTTTAAGTGGCACGGAGGTAGCGAAGCTAGCGTTTCAATGTGCCTTTAAACTTCACAGAAGCGTTGTAAAAATATATGTAAGAAAATAACAAGCCCATTAAATCGACAGAGCGAAACCACCTTCTTTTCGAGACAATGTGCTCGTACTACCATTACTTATTCTTTCTCACTTGGTAAATTGCAAGGAGAAGCAGGATCTCTTCTGTTTCGCTTCGGTTCACACGATTTGTATTCGCGTTTGAGTAGTCTATTACTCGTGCTGAGGTTCGTGGACGTTGTATCGACTGTCTCCTTGAAGATAACTGGATGCTTAATCTACCTGAAATATGCACTTTCTTCGTGTTTTATTCCCTAACGATTAAATTTAATTTTTCCTCTCTATTTTCTGTGTCGGTTGTGCAACTGCGGTCTATCGGCTTCCTTTGCGTTAATTAAAAGTGCTATTTAAAAGCGCTACTGATTTAGTATGAAATTTAATGTGCTTATTATATTCGACGTCTGATTTTTAAATCTTTTGCAGCAAACAGAGAAAAACTTGCTTTAGTGTCACATAAAAATCATATCAAATTGCGTCGAAACTTTTGGAGATACGGAGAAGCGCTAACGAAATCCAATAATATAGACAGTAGAACTGGATAGAATTATTACTACACGTCGCTATACGTGACTTTTAAAGATTTGTGAGAATTACACACGCTAGGTTAATTAATCGTAAAACGAACACGTCGCTATGAATCACTTTTGGACGTAAAGATACTTAAGTCTTTTACTCACGAAATCGACCACCGATAGTCGCACCCCATTTTCATCATGACGTCATTGCTTTTGTGTTTCGTGAGCATGAAATCGCACCTTCTTAACCGATAAAGTTTATATTCAAAGAAAGCGAATTTATATTGCAATCTGAGTAGCTCAAATCAGAGAAGATATCAATGAATATGTAAATAGTTTCGTAACTAATTTAATTATTTAAGATTATAGATAAGATCAGAGAATGAATATAGTAATTCTAAAACATATTTAAAGATTATTATAAATTATTTCCATCGAGTCTTAAGTGATTTATTAACACAATAGATTGTACAAAGTTACGTAATTTTAAACAATTTACTTGAATTTAACTTGCATCCTTTACGTCACACGATAAATATTAATTATATCTGTCGATGAAATGGATACGTAACGTCTACATGAATACATATTGAAATTTGACTGAAATTTATTAAGACTTGAGAAATGTTGTTATATATACTGTCCGAAAATTATTAAGTATGAAAATCCCAAGAATTGCCAATGATATATTACATACTAAAAATTAAAGAATAAATATTACACGACATTAAATTATTGCAAATACTTATCATTAACTGGATAATAAAATTCTCGATATTTCGCAACTTATTCCAGAAATTTGTATTTAATAATAATATCGCAAAAAGATAAAAATAAGAGTTCTGACGTTTTTATTTTACGATCTACTAATAACAGTTGGAAGGCTTTAATCGATAAAATATTTGTCGTGTTGTTGCAGGTCTTCAGGCAGAATTGTTTTACGTAAGAGAAGGCGTTATAAACGAGTATGCCATTAAATTCGTGGTCCCAGTGCCAGCGCAGGTTCACAAGCTGCATTTCACTTGGGAAAATCTCGCCGGTAGGCCGGTAAGTTTTACAAAGGCACAGACCTTTGATGTAATTTCTTTGAAATAATTCTTCTCAAACGACGCAAATCTCGAGGAGGGAAAGGAGGTTAAAAAGCTCGCGACTTTAAAACGCAAGGGAAACGCGAACTCGGTAATGAAAAGAAGCGTTAGCGGCTCTTAAAATGTAGCTTCCGTATCTTCCGTTTGCTTTATTCCCTATTTACGTTTCTTTGACTGGTCGCCACGGTGGATCAAAGTCACCAGGAGCGAGGCACGATAAATTCGCCCGTTAACGAAGGAAACCGTGTGATGGCGAGATCTCAAAGACGAGAGAATCTTGTCGGATGAATCCTTGATGAAAACTCTTCAAGCTTGAACGGTCACTGAGCAACTGTTCGAAGCCTTCGCTCTTTCCTTGTTCTCCGTTCCGTTCCTCGCCCTTACGAGACGTACTTATCCAGATTATCGAGGCATGTCGGTCCTTCCCGTTTCTCAGATTCATGCCACAGTGGCGCAGCACTCACCATGGTATTCTTCTT
This sequence comes from Bombus pascuorum, assembly GCF_905332965.1. Classification (NCBI taxonomy): domain Eukaryota; kingdom Metazoa; phylum Arthropoda; class Insecta; order Hymenoptera; family Apidae; genus Bombus; species Bombus pascuorum. Next base: position 17,491,602 of record NC_083494.1, on the reverse strand, counting down.
CGAAATGAATTTATAAGCAGACCTTCTATATAGTCGATGAAGAACGCTTTCGTTAAAATCGTTGCAAATTTCGCCAATCCGGGTTGCGTTCGAGAGAATTATCAATAGTGTGCCGCAGGGATTAATATCGTGCTGGGAAGCAAGAAATCAGTAACGGAAGAATGCTTTATCGAGCAGAAATGAATAGGATTCGTTTTTATTTGTATCTATGAATGTTTCCAAAGAAAGTGCAATAAAACTCCATTTATTTGATCCAAATATTAGTTTGTACCCGACTATCGTGAAATTTTTTAAACAATATTTGGAAGAAAATTTTCAAATTAACGATACAGTTCCTTTGAAAGTTATTTTTAATTTTTCGGTGCGTGATTGATTCGATTTTTCAAATTGTCAAATTTTTTTTTTTTTTTATTTTATTTTGGTTATTTTACAATTTGTCCTTATGGACATTTGGTAAAGTGTTATATCTTATTGGTGAAGAAAAAAAAATAAAATAAAATAAAAATAAGTATAGCATGTGGGTGGCTACCACCAGCGGGGTGCCAGCTTCGTTTTTTCTAAGTTATATCTTTTATGTAAATTGTCAAATGTACGTGATTAAAAGCAAAAGATTTCAATTAAAACGATACAGTATAGATGTAATACCGATTCGATACAGATACATCTTTTCGAACAACGAGATTCTTTGATACTCCATAAATTTTCGTTTGAGGGTATGGAATGAATTTGTCGAAGGAAAGGTTCGATGTGACTCAAAAGTGGTCAGTTTGATTGGCAGGTAGCTGGTGCGCTTAAGTAGCATTCGGGGCACTCGGTTTTGTCGCGAAGGTGACGGATGTCTCGACGCTGGCCATCAGTCTCCGGGCTTCTTCCTCTCCTTCTTCCTCTTTCTTCCATCGAGACATCTCGAAGAAGTGGCTGGACCACTTTGTCCTACTCTCGGATCTGTTCTTTTTTTTCCGCACATCGTCGACGAGTCAATCCGACACTGTGCTGCATTCTGTCCACTTTTCGCCGCCACTTTGTCAAAGTACCATCGTCCTCAACGAGAGCGCGTTAGCAAAAAGCATTTTCCCCAACACACTAATAATTCATTCGTCACTGGTACTTTCGATCGTTTTCTACGAACTCGTACACAAGTAATACTTCTCAATATCACATTATCTTCATGACTTAGTAAACGAACAAAAAGTTAAACTCATAAAATTGCGTACGTATATTTTCCGCTGTGTACTAGAATAACTAAAGACTATTACGATTATAATTTATAATTAACGTTCGAGTTATTTAAATAAAACACTCAAAACTATAAAAACAATGTAAAATTTCTAATCCTTATACAGATACGAGGCACAAGACATAACGCAATCAGATCTGATTATGTAGCAGTATGCAAAATCTAACAGGTAAATTTATTGAAATTAGAGGGGTGATCTGCGTACTACTAAATGATCGTTACAATTTCATTTTATTGTTTGTGAGTTTGATTTTAGTGTTATATTTGCTGTGTAGTTATGAGACGAGAATAAATTAACATTCCATCATATTTCTTTTTTCTACTGAATATAATTTATTCTTCTTTTTGAGAGAAAGAGATAGATTATTTCTCAGTGCGGTTGTAAATATTGCATATTTAATCACGACATAAATATCGAAAGTTTTGAATAATTTTATAGTTACGAGATGCAACGTATAAGAACCGTTTCTTTCAATAAATTTTTGCTATTTGTTGGGTTGCTGTGAGATCATAATTTCGAAAGATCAGTTTCTTACTATACAAATTGTTTTGTAAAAGCCAGAAAAAATGATAATCACGTGATAGGAAAGATCTTTGGGAAATGTTAAAAATTCAAGTTAGGATCCAACAATTTTGATTTACTTTTCATCGAAATATATGGCCTTTCGTTTTTGTTAAAAGACGACTATCTGCCAGACGTTATACCAAACTTTATTCCTTAGGTGATACATTTGAGGTTAAATAGTATTTTGTAAGAGTTGATAACAGATAATTCTCGTCACATTTCACCAGACATAAAAGATATAACTTAGAAAACACGAAGTTGGCACTCCGCTGGGGGTAGCCATCCACATGCTATATTTATTTTTATTTTATTTTTTTTATTACCAATGAGATATAACACTTTACCAAATGTCCTTCAGGACAAATTGTAAAAACCAAAATAAACTATAAAAAAAAAACATTTCACCAGATATAGAGTATGTAGAATATAACAGAACACGATGTAAGAAACGCTACGATCTTTCTCGACTATCTAACACGATACATTATTTTATACCATAATGGTTACCACATAATTTTGTAAAAATTAATGTACACTACTGATTCAAGTAGTATCTCATCAATTTCAAATTAAACAGTACTGAAGATTGAATATGGATGAGATTGCAGCATATTTTGAAAAGGTTAACGTTAGTTAGGAAGTCTATTCTATATAATTTGAAGCATCATGCGGTATAATTAACATTTTCTCAGTACACTGCTCCATCGTGGTTACGTTATTCGTTTATTATATTGTAACATTATGATATTCAAAGATATGAATAACGTTGTAATAACACCGAAACTGAGATAATATTACTTGAGTACACTTTGCGAGTTTTCTCTTGAATTCTTCTAATTTTAAGAATTATCTGCAAAGGCAAAAGTAAATTTCGTGTTAATGAATCCAAGTTTAACGAAGAAAAGTCTTTATTACGGGGAAAAGTGTCCGCTTTTCTTGTAGATTAAAGTATGTATCTTTTTATTAAAACAACTTAACATTTCAATTAAGCAAAGAATGTAATATGTATAACATTGGTAGAATTTTATTATAAAAAATATACATATATAATATAAGAAATATTATAAATATAAATATAATATAAATCAAGGAAACATGCTAATTTACATAAATAAGGTAGGGAGGCTATATTATGCTCAACATTAGATCATTCTAAAAATATAAAAATACTATATGAAATCAATTTCTGCTCTCATTATTTTCATTCGCATACCTATTTATTTATCATTAGATATTTTGTCTTTAAATGCTTATGGTATAGAAGTATCGAAAAATGTAAATTTTTCAATTCGGAGAATTTGGTATTGCTGTTTTCGCGGTCGATAATCTGCGAGTGGCATATTTTAAGTAAAATATTTGCCGAGGCAATTCTAGGAAAAGAATCCTCGGAAACACGGCACGTTCGTAAAATTTCACGCTGCCGCGTTGTTTGGCGAGTTTCTTGCAAAGTCTCGGGTTGTTTTGAGGCGTTCAGAAAATGGAGAGAAAAAAATCATAAAAAATTCCTGACAGTTTAAGTCGAATGGTTAGCCGGTTTACAGAGGCATTCACTGTCAGCACGTAGTTGGTCGCTCGTGGTCATAAAAGACCGCAAGTTGAAGTAGCCTATAACGTATACAGCGCAAAGCGTGCAGCGTATAGCGTGTAGTGTACGGAGTGTAGCATGGTAGCGACAAGCAGGCAAGTTGACGAGGTGCCTTCTCCGCGGCTAGTTGGGAACCGATCATCATTGCGAGCTGGTAATCAGCTACGAGCTCTTCGGCTTCAACCGAGCTCCTCTTTCTTTGATCTAGCATCTCTTTTCCCCTCTTCTTTTCTTCCTCGTCTCCCTCCTTCCCTCCCTCACTCTCTCACTCTCTCCTCTCTCTCTTTCGTTCTTTCCTTTCTCTTATCCCCCGGGCTTCTCTCGCCCGCGGTCTTCTAGATTCACTTTGCCCTCCACTGGGCGCAAATTGTCTTCCGAGAATGGTACGTTTCAGATTATAGGAAGGTTCAACGTTCGCGTGATTACGAGCAAGTAGTAGCAACTCTCACCCCTTCCGTCCTTCGACTTTCTTCCATTTGTTTATTGTCCTATCCGCTCTTCATCGATTCTTAAAAAACAATACCTTTTACCTTGCTTCCACTTTGCTTTCTTCTGTTTCTCCACTTCTTTCTTTATTTCTTCTCTACCGATTCGTTCTTTGTTCTTCCCCTTACACGCGGAAACAGTCTATGTAGATCAGAAATTTCCAGTGATTTGCATTTACCGTACCTTCCTTCTTTTCATGGATCCGCCGGGAAATTGCACATTTCGCTCGAAACAGGTGCGCGTAAACGCGTGACTCGGCACGGAAATGCGAGTTCATTTGTGTTCATTTAGCGAGTCGCGCTGGGATACGTGAAATTGCAATTTCGGTCGCACGGACGAACAATTTTTTTGTTTATTCTACCGATTCGCCAGAGAAAATATATCTCTTCTCGTTCCAGATTATTCGATGCGATAAAGTTTGACAAATTTCCTGATTATACTATTTGAAACTTATTATACCGTCGTATATTTTGGATGTTACTGATTATTATGTAAAGTCGCCAAAGAAAAATCATATCAGAGTATTCGATACAAACGCGTAAAGTATATTAATAATACGCAGCTATTTTATTATATAATTTATAAATTTTGCAGCAAAATATCACAAATAATTTACTTCGATCGACATTCTGTTGCTTTATTCCATTCTCAATAACCGAATTGATTCGATGTTTGAGTTGGTAACGCCTTTATAAATATTTAATAATCTCGAACTTTTCAGTTGCCGTATACGATGTCGGTAGACATCAGCAATCCATCGGCCTTGAGTAGTTCCCTGAATATATCACAGGCTGGTGAAATTCCAGTCAATGGACTGCAGACTTGGGCTTTGGCATTGCATTGTGGCCCGTATGACGCGGAGGTCGACTTGAGTCTTCGGATAAATGTCTCCCTGTCGAGAAGAAACACGACCAGTTTGGACTTTAAACGAAAGAAAATCTGTCTGAAGGATAAAAGTAACATAGGAGCGGAAGAAGTTCTTGTCGCAGCTTCCGGATCCTCTTCTGGCGGACAGGTGTTTTATGCTGCTATCGGTTGTGCTTGCGCATTCATAGCAGCGATTTTTGTTCTCGTTATTGCTTATTATGTTCGTGACAAGAAGACTAGGAGACATCGGGATCCTCTTCAGTAAGTGATTTTAAATCACGTAGTCATTAATTATTTTTAATATTTTACAAACTAGTATTTTTATTATTTGTTAGAAACTACTTATTATTGCTTTCCTATTTACATTTCTCGTATACATATAAGAATGAGATTTTCCCAATTTAATTTGCTACTTAATGTCAAATTGACATATTGGTTAAAAAAAAGAAAAAGATAATAAAGGGATATATACCAATTAAATTTATACATTCTCTTATTGCAAATAAAAGAGAACCGTACATTTTCTATAAATTTATAAATTTTTTGATCGTATTTAATTTCATACGAAATTATGTTTGCTATTTAAGAGAATCAAGGGGTCTCAGTTCTGCGTGTAGCGTGGAAAGAGGCACTGGAGTCGGTCCTGCACAGACCTTTCTATCACCTGAGACACCTCCACCTGCTTCTGCAACGTCTACTTCTACTTACAGAAGATTAGACGATCGACCTAGTCGAGAATTACACGAAAGGATTCAAGAAATTACGGTTCAAAGGTAGATAATATTTCTTTAGCTACAGCATTACGAGTGGAACAACAGGTCTCACGTTCGATACTTAACAAATACGATAATTAATCTGTATCTAATAAGATTATTGAAGCGTTGAACGAACTAAGTTGAGTAAACTAAGTAAACTAAGTAAAGCACCTATATGTCTAATCTTTTATTAATGTTCTTATTTATGTTAGGCTAAATTTTTATCACACAAGATCGAGGATTTTACGTAAACTTGATTTTTTTAATGGACTATGAGTTTTACTGAAAACTTATATCATAGATATTTACTTACATTTATTTATTTATTTCATGAAAATGTCATAAATTTGCATAAATATCCGTAGTCTAATAATAAATACATACATGTATGGGAAAAATTAAATTACGGGAGTGAAGTATCCCAGGAGCAAATTTATCCAGTTTTTGGCAGGTATAGATGGGAAGACCGAAAGCATACACGAATGTAAAAAAAGATTCGAAGTACTTACGTTAACCTGCTTCGATTATTCAGGCTGCTTCCGTTTCGATACTCGGCCGATCGTTTCAACCTCCCAATAATTTTGCAAAGAAGGACTCCAGAGTCTGTACGAAATAATTATTGGTTTCGTTGATGGTGCAGTCACGAATCCTGAAGTAATCATGTTTCGCACTTGTTACAGATGCAGGGTACGCCTCCTCAGCATCGAAATGGAAGGCACATTCGGTCGCGTGTATAGAGGCAGTTATCACGAAGAGGGTGCGTCCTCCCCGAGGGATGTCCTAGTGAAAACTGCTGCTGAACATGCATCACAATCACAAGTAAGTATTTTTTCCTTCGTCTGCCAATTAACTTGTCTTCTTCCAACATTATTAATGAAATTATAGCATACCAAGTTTCCTCTTAACTCACTTGCAGTTAGTTCCGAGTGGCATAATCATGTTATTATACGACTTTATATACTTATATACACGAGATTTGATCGAGTTCATTGTCTTTGTTTCGAAGGTTGCTCTTCTATTACGGGAGGGTTTAGCGTTATACGGTTTGAGTCATCCAGCGCTGCTTCCTGTTTTGGGTGTCTCCATCGAAGACAGAAGCGCGCCTTTTCTCTTGTATCCGCACACTGGTTACAAGAACATGAAGAGGTTCTTGCTGAGGTGCAAGTTGAGCAGCGAAGGGCCACCGAGAGCACTCACCACGCAAGAAGTCGTGGAAATGGCCCTTCAAGCTGCCAAAGGGGTCCAGTATCTTCATAGAAAGAGACTGGTGCACAGAGACTTGGCCGCTAGGAATTGTGTGTAAGTAAAAAGCAGAATTATTTAAAGCCTTGCTTCCAGCAAAAACATTTTACTTTTTATTTATAGTTATTCATACGTCTATAAATAGACGGTCAAATGGATTACACGCGTACTTGGCAGTTTTTAACGGATGTCTCGTTAACATGGAAATTCTAATTGCACCGAATTTTTTAAATTTCTGCTCGAGCATAAAAGCGATCTTTTATAACTCGTATACCGCACTGAATATTTTAGCGAAGCATCGGTCGAAGCGTTATAAAGTTAAGGTTGTTACGTTTCGTTGCGATATTAATTGGCCGTGCGGCATTAATTAGCAATAAATACAGTGGCTCGAGACTGCTTTAATTACCGACTGTTACTGTTTCGCCTCGCGGAGATGGCCTTAATGCTCCTCTTGGTAGATCCTTTTTGCGCGACTTTTTGCATTACCACGTGAACCAGTCGACAAATTTAAACCAAGCCACGCTTAGCTTATTTGCTCCTTTTGTCCCGCACCTTGGCATTTGTATCAGCAGTTAGTACACCTCGAAGATGTTTAACGATCAATGTTGTATTTCATTAGGGTTGACGATGATCTGAGGGTTCAAATCACGGACAACGCTTTAGCCAGAGACCTGTTCCCGCAGGATTATCATTGCCTCGGCGACAACGAGAATCGCCCGATAAAGTGGCTTGCCATTGAAAGTTTGCTTAATAAAGCGTTCAGCACTGCTTCTGACGTTGTGAGTAAATCAACTTTCTTTGGACATTTTTTATCAACTTAAGAACCGAAGTCGCACAAAGTTTTTATTACTTTTGCTTACGCATATAATAAAAGTAAATCGATAAAAAGAGAGTTAATTATATTTCGATGTTTCGATCATCCTGAAGTATATATTTTATTCAGTTTAGAGAATTTCTTACATTTTGAAAAAGAAGTGAAAATAAATAATACAATTACATGAAAGGAAATAGATATTCATTAGGTATATATACAGGCTGTTCTATATGACGCAACGCATGATTTTCCAGCGGCGATTTTTCATTCGCGGATATCCGATAAAAAAAGAATTTTGTACAACAGTTCATCAGTATCGAGTAAATAAAAATATCGAAAATAGTTTGTTCCCACAACGAAACCGAAGTCACTTTATATTACCCTACTAAAGAGGATATTAAAATGGTTCCAAAAACCATGCAGTTTGAACGCGATCTTCGTTTCAATTTATGGGTATTATTCAAACTTTTACGAATATGAGGATGCTGAAGGTTGTCGAATAACTACGATCGTTCTATAACTTTCTATTATCTCCAGAAATTATATACATTTTGTTAGAAATTTAACATAAATTTGTTATTAAGAAAAGAAGATATTAACATATATTTATTAATGTTCCAGTGGGCATTCGGAGTCTTATTATGGGAACTTACGACGTTAGCACAGCAACCGTACGTGGAAGTCGACGCGTTTGAAATGGCTTCTTACCTCAGAGATGGGTATAGATTGGCGCAACCAATAAATTGTCCCGATGAGCTGTTCGCAGTTATGGCTTATTGTTGGGCAATGTCCGCGGACGAAAGACCGACGTTTAGCCAACTGATAGTCTGTCTTCAAGATTTCCACACTCAATTGACCAGATACGTCTAATCGTCATACGATTGAAATCGAATGCAGTTCGTACAAAATACATAGATCTTCTGTCGGAAAGATTTCTAAAACTTACAAACGTGACTGAAAAGAGAAGATCGTTGATAGAACATGTATATAATAGTAGTACTTAAACGATAATTTTAAGACTTTCAAAAAGTCAAGCATTCGTGGCTATAGGCACGTAGTTTCGTATGTATTTTATAAGAAAGAGAATCGAATCGAGTGTTTTAAAAGTTATAAACACTTGGATAGTAAAACTCGTTCTTGTAGAGTCTATTATGTAATGTATTGTGAAAAGAGTATTAAATAGACGCAGGCACGTAATCTTTATAATAGCATTCAGTAACAAGTCACGGTAGAAATTTGATGTATGTAACGCATAATTTATTTCCATGTTAAGACTGAATCGAATATTTACCTGGCAGTATATCGCTTATCCGGCGAAATATCATCGTGCAAATCCAACGTTTCAAAGAACTGCCAAACCCTGCATCAACGTAAACTGCCAATTCCTTACTCAGGAAGTCGTGTAATCGAGCAAAAATGTGTTGGACATTTTTAAACGATGTGATACGCTTCGCTTGCCACATGATGAGTGTTTCGAGTGTGCCAATACCCATTTTGTATTTTTGTATATATTTACATATATGTATATGTGTAAGCGTTAGCTATAAATAGAGCACCGTAAGACGGTCCTATCTTGGTGAAAACTGTGTACATAGTAAGTGAAAAGATATTGTGCGAAAGACGTTATGTACAAATCGCAGATGTTGCAGTCATAATAAAGCGATATAATACACACGCCTGTTATTCGCTATTTCTTCACCGAGAACCGATAACACCGTAAAGCTCTCCTCCCTTTCTCGATGAAAGTCGCCTGATTCCTTCGACTAGTTATTTTTGGCGTTTCTTCATCGTGGCTGAAGCAACAGACCCGAGGGAGAATTCTCGACGCCGAAAGAGTTTTTGTTTTCTCGGAAATCGTTCATCAAATCGTGAGATATCGCCTGGTTAAACGACTCCTGTAATTCGTGTACCCAGCGCCGGGAACGTCGGTTGACAAAATTAATGGGGTACCTTCCTACCGTGACGTCTTGTTTAAAATGACAGATGAGCTTGTGTCTAATTTTCTGCTGTCTCTCGCTGGCTCTGTTTCGCCTACAATCGGGTACATCTTCCACGATAAAAAATAACATTTTCGAGGATTTATAAATCACGCGGCTGTAATTAATTATTGTCTTCTGACGGTTTCCCATATTTTTTTCATTCTTTCGCAATTCTTTCGTTCAATTAGATAAATATAATCCGTTCGGATATGTAAATTCAGTTAAAAATCGACTCTTAGATATCCTCGCCATTCTCAGTATAGTTCGCTCTTAAGCGAGTCTGGGGTTGATTAAATAGCAACGAAGAAACGAAGAAAGGAACGTCAGGGTATCTACGTGCGACAATAGACGATATTAACCGGAAAATATAACCACGTTACAAATAAAACGAGTTTAAGAACTAATAGAATTTTAACATTTTTTTCAAGAGAATAGTTGGGTTTGCGACCCACGTTCCCTTCGTGACTCTTGATCCTCATAATGAGTACAATACGATGCAACAAAAAAATTTGTCATTGAATTTGAAGATCAAGGTCAATTTTTGACTACTTTTTTTGTAGATCCAGAGGCGCAGAATGACGCCACGAACCCTGATGACAAATCATTTTCAAACACGCTATACATATATTATTTCTACGTTTTTAAATAGATGATTTGAATTTATAATAAGCAGATTTTATAAGAAGGCAATAAATATATAAATTCGGTAATTCGTCATTCATTTACATTAATTTATTTAATCTATAGTTTGCTCAAATTCAATTACCGTTATTGCACGAATATTATTACATTCGATAGTGTTGTTGAAGTGTCCGGATATTTATGAAGAGTAGCCTATGGGATCAAGAACGATAATAAACATCGTGTAATGTCCGTTATTATTAAATTCTGTTCAAGCTATAAGAAAGTTAAAAGAGTGGATCGACTCAGCGAGGGTTTTAATGAATTTCAATGAGCTTCCACGACCCTTCGTTTGCGTAGGGGCTTAGTCAAACGTTAGATGTAAACGACGGGATTTGAGATTGTTTCAATCCCTGTGTACTGACTCTGACCGTACTGTAACGGGGTGCATTTCAGAGTAGTCATCCTTTATTCTTCATGTCGAAAGAGCAACACAACGTCATTCGCGCACGCCGCGTGTCTTTTTAGTTTCGCCGCGAGGGTTCTATTCAATGCGCACGACTTTACACGTACTCTCGTTTTAAAATCTTCTTTGAAGAAGTTGTGAAAATCAAACAATGATCGTGTATATTTTCTTGATACCTACGGCAATGAATATTTATATCGTCATTGATACCATTGCACTAAGTATCTATTTGAAAGTAAATATATTTTCTTAGTATACTGATATAGTGGTATACTGAAAAAAAACATTCGTAGAGATTCAATTTTATATCTTAATTTAGAGTTAGAATCTTTAAACTTCAATTTGCATTCAATTATTTGTATTACGCTTGTACGTGTTTATTATGCACTTTTTATGTAAAATTGTTTAACAACATTTTTGAGAGGAGGAAAAAAGTCACCGAGGATATTAGCTAATATCGGTGATTTAAAATCGCATTAATTTTTTTCCGCAAATTAGCAATAATGTATTATTAAATATAGGTTCTTTAAGAAATAACAAGAAATTCCAAATATATTCCAAATTCCATATATATAAAAGTATACCAACAAAATTCGGCTGGAGAAATCTGGGATATCTTGTATATTAAATGAATCTCATTGACACGTAAGCAATGATATAACGTAAAGAGGTGTTAGTAAGACTAACACGCGGAGGAAGCAATTCATTGAAAAATTAACATATTGCGTTGTTCCTTCCTTTAATTTGCATACAATCATGTTCGCATTAATTAGTCATAAAACTCAAATGTTTAATATTCATTTCGATTTCATGTTACTTAACGTTTTAAGAGGCAATTAAGATCACCGATTTCTCAGACAGCACACTTTTCGCTTTCGGTTAAGTCTTCCCTTTTTTTATGCCACTTAGATCCACGGAGGTCATTGTAATTTTCTTGCACACGTACAGTAATCACTGTCATTACTATATGTATGTATACATCCTGTTTGAATACTTATCCCTTCCTCGGAGCTACTCCTTCGCGCAACATCGAAAACTCTGCTCGAAAAAATAGTACCGATCGAAGAAACAATGGAGAAACGAATAAGAGAGATCGTTCTTCTCGTCTTTTTGACGGTGTTCGCATGGAAAAATTATATATCGTGTATAGAGATTTCTTCGCAGATTGTATTTGATTCTCAAGAAAATGAACGAGATTCGAACGATTTCTACTTGAAAGATTCTCTTAATTTAAATCAAGTTAATGATCAATTAGCGACGACTCGACGGATTCCTAAATCTTTTATCTTCGCGGTAAACAGTGAGAATGCATTTAGAATGTCGAATAAAAAAAGGAGTCATTTTACACAAGTAAGTAATTTTATCGTTTTATATCCGAAGAACAGTTTGTAACGTGTTAAGTAAAAAGATGAAGATCGAAATGAAATATTTCCAGGACGATTCAACGAAGCAGCCAATTGTTATTAATAATATTCAAATTATCGTGAGTGAAAATGGAACAAAGTCTGGCATAGACGTATGCAAAAATGGGATTTGCAACGTCTCAGTCTCGTCAAGACTCAATAACGAAGGTAACGTTGTAACTGACGTTCACCTTACCGTAATAACAAAATTAGAGGCTGATTTTAAGACGAATGATATTCCAATTGTGGATGGAGTTCGTGGTGTAGCAAATACGTATGATCTTGGTCTTCGTCATCTAAATCGTTCACGTCCATCGACATATTTATACAATACTCCACAGGTAACGCTAATTATATTAATTAATAAGTAATCTTTAATTACAATCTCCCTTTTAAATATCGCTATTCTAAACTCTAATCTGTTATTAATTCCCACTGAAACTTAATAGAGATTTGTGAAATAATTTATATTTTTAAATAGTTAACGAAACTAATCATAAGTAACATTTGTAGTATCATGTACTGCATACTACAGTGATTTATGTCTAAATAGATGTGCAGTGGTTTACGAAAGTATTTGAACACTTTTCGCAAATACGACGTTTATTGCAAACAAACACGTTATGAAAAATTGATATGCACTGTGAATATACTTGCCTTGAATATAGCGCTAGAACCGGTCCTCCTAAATACACGAGGCTTATTATTAATAATATGATGAAGAGTCGACTGTCCAAATAATTTTGTAATCCTTAAGAAGTGCACGTTTGCAATAAGTATCTTGGAACTTTAATGAACTTTATGTAAAATCCTTTATAACATACGTAATGTATTAAGGAAAAGATTCTATAAATGCTCAAATACTTTCATAAAGCTCCGTGTACACGTTAGACGATAGAAAACTTTTTTCAATTCCTGCTAAATTTTGTATTTCTCAGAAACTTTTACTTTAAGTTACGGGACACTCACGACCCAGTGATATCGATAAAAAATTCACGTACGAACAATATCTACCTACGAATGTATATATTATAATGTCAGAGTGCCTTTTAACACTTTGTTTGTAGTCTCAGCTTCTGCACAATTTTGCAAGGTAAATATGTAAATGGAAAGTGCGTCAACGCTGGCAAAAATAAAATACTTCGCCTCGTGTCTGCCGTGGGCAACTCTTGAAAAACATAAGACGTCGATTCGCGTCTCCCGATGTTAATGAGTTAATATAAAACCTTCGCGTTAAATCGTTAAAGTTTCATGCGATGAAACATTTTCATTAAATTTTTATTTTGCAAAATTTCGAGATATGGACAATAGTATCTTCCGAGTATCGATATAGAGATATATAAATAATAAAATGTTTTAGATCCAAAGTCGTTACCAAGGCGGTGAACCTTGGTACCAAGGCCGAAGGAGTTTTCAAAGACCTCGAATTAAACCTGTTGTTGACGACAAAATAGAACCGCCTCTTAGCAAAACTCAATGGAACAAGGAATAAAAATCAAGAAATTATTAATGTACGATGTTCCTCTTGTGAACAATATCATCGTGTTTAATAAAATACAAACAACGACTTTATATTTACTTGATTGCTTTACAAAAAGATTTCAAACGAGACAAGAAATATTCACAACTGTTTCTACAGGCATTTAGATATAGATATTGCCCAATTCGTAGCTATTAGAATACCTATAGAAACCAAGATAAGAAAAACAAATCATTAGGAACTTGCTGAAAATCTAGGACTATTACTTTCTTTAGAACTTCATCGGTAAACTGTGGATTTTTATGCATTTACGCGTTACTTGCATTCGTAAAAACATTATATAAGTTGCATAAAAATCCATGGTCTACTCGGTTATAAGCAATAGATCGAAGCTTTTTCCCTTATCTATATTTTCCTCTCTTTCCACCACTGATCGATCTTGGCATTTATTTTATTAGATATTCTGTTACATTTTCTCTTTTTCTGTGTCCTGCATTTATGAATCTTATTTATTATTATTATTATAAATTTTGCTTTTACGAATAATTCCATCAGATTCAAATTTTCAGCAGACTCTCTTAATGTCCTTTGATTCAATCGAGTTGATTTAAAATTCTCCCAGCGAGATTTGAATCAAAAGGTGGTCTACGTCAACATATGTAATTATCAGTTCATTATTTTCTTACAACTCTCGTAAATAACTTGCACAAATTTTCACACATAATTCTGACTCATTAATCGGATACTTAATGATCTTGGTCAATTATCACGTTTTCTATGATATTAAGAACTCCTAATACTTGTAAACGGTGGAATTTATACATGGAGAATAAAGTTATACCACATCAAACGAGTGAAAAGAACAGCTATTCTATTCTATATATCTATGATAGAATATTCTAGTCGGGGGTCTAGTAGGGAAATTAAGTTTTCGAGAACTTTAGAATGAAATATCTGATCGTACTAGGTAATCTATGAACTTAAGCACAGATTTAATTACTTAACTATTCGTGGACAACTGCGCGTCAAATAGTTTTATGCGCCTCATACTCTGGGTGTTTACTTGAGTACAATGAGTATTTTTACGCCAGCCATTTATGTATATTTGGTAAGTAAACGATTAAAAATATTATCTATAATCCTGAGTTACAGAGAATGTTGGATTTAAAAGGGTAAAAGAAAACAATTGTGTTTTATCGTGGTATTAACGCGTTCCATTGAAGATCAATGATAATGTAAATCCAACCGAGGACGTACATTTTACTCCTGGACTGTTCGGTAAGTAATTTTTCCATTATCATTTACACCTGTTGTCGAAGATTTGCGAGAGATCGTTTTTCCATCCGGACCAACCAAGGTGTGAGAGCTAGAACTGGAAAACACTCCGTAATTATTGCTAGACGGTGGAGGGAGTTCATCGGCGAATCTAGATTCTATTCCCGGTGCAACCTGAAAGATTAACAATAAATTTTCGTCAGTAAATATTTCCTTCAAATAACGATAATCTTTGTAACAACAACAATTAGACTGTCTAATAGACATATATGAAAAAATATATAAAATATCCAATGGTATCTACTTGTTGTAATATTTAGTAGTGAAACAAATCTCTATTGGAGTTCTATTATTTTAGCTGTGTTCATAAAATATGAATCTGCATAAATATCCACAGTCTAGTAATAATGAACGATAAATTAATCGATTGCTCCAATTAAGCTCGACAGCAAGAATACCGATCGAGTTCTTTTCCATCTTATATACGAGTATAAAAGGTAAAGATTAATTCAAAGAGTTATTCATACTTCGTAGATTCATAAATACTAAAGTACTAATTTATTAATTTCTTTCTTTGTACTGTATTTTCTCTTCCTGCTCTTATTTCCTGTAAGTATCCTACTATTTGTGAACCTAGGTTCTATAAACCTATTTACGTTTAGACCAAGCGAACGAACGCCCGTTCTTCCTTCGTTTCAGTAAAATTAAAGTGAAAATAGCGTTCTTTCTTCGTTTGGTGTTTCTTC
The DNA here is from genome assembly GCF_905332965.1 of Bombus pascuorum. NCBI lineage: Eukaryota > Metazoa > Arthropoda > Insecta > Hymenoptera > Apidae > Bombus > Bombus pascuorum. Next base: position 17,476,081 of record NC_083494.1, on the reverse strand, counting down.
GCTCACATTCGTCGCGACGAAACTCTTTTGGCGTAAGTGAGTTCGTTCTTGCTCGTTTGATTTAAACGCATTTTAAGAAGTACTAGTAAATTGAGAAGATAATATACGTGTAAATTCGTGAAACTTACTGGATTAATCGCACCAGCTTGATAACCGCCATCTGGTCCCAAATGAATGCCAGAAACAGCGGTATGTGTTCCAGGTAAGCCATTAGCTCCGTCGGTGGCTATGCGATTAGTTGCTTCAAAGATCCTATACGCATGTATAAAATTTGTGTGTTAGTTGCTTTTATAACGTTATTTCCATTAATACGAACTCCATTTATCGCAACAAAATTTTAGTTAGCGTCAGATTAACGGAGTTTTTGTCGATTGAAAACGCTTATGCGAATGTGGATTCCTATTATACGAATAAAGAATCATAAGTACTGGGAAAATAAGTGAACTGCTATTATATGAATTGCAATTATATAAACTATATAAACTTTTATTAAAAAGATATGTACTGATCAAACATGTGTATCTTTGAATTTATGTGTCATAACATAAAATATTATCCACCATGATTTTTAATATCTGGTATAGGTAAGGTCAAGTAGTTTCTATGGTTCAAAATAAGACGAAAATCGCGAATGATAAAATTGCATTGCTTACAAATTATCCTACGAGTGAAAATAAGTTGAAAATGTGGAATGAAAGTCCTGAATATTTATATATTTTTGTTTAATTGGGAAGTAACGCGGTGACATTACGATAATAGCTCATTAAGTTCAGAAATTCCAAAAAGATTTTCCATGAAATGATTTTTTAATAATAGCGATAGTGATCTTCGGGTAAAACCTCACCAACCATATTAAACTTACGATTGTTGTTGCTTTTGGATTTCAGCTTGCAATTGTCTGAAATTTTCCTCCATTTGTTTCTGAAAATCAGGGAAAGCAAATCCAGTGTCGAAGTATGGTGCGCCTGTAAACGATAAAGTAATAAGTACATATTAACAATATATGAAAGATAGTTAGAGAGAACAAACAAATTGATTACTCTTTAATGTTCATGCAGCGGTACGTGTTGTAATATATCGAGTGTATAGAAAAATTTGTAGAGAATATAATAATGTATCATATTAAACTACCTTCCTCGCACGCAGCTACTATGATAGATACTCGTAACACATTCATCTTCAAAAATACAACGTGCAATAAGAACTTTAAAGCGAGGAAAGATAGTATAAGATCACAATATATTTAGTAAAAGGTAAAAATATAAATAAAAAAAAAATGCTAATTTGTTTTCTTTAATTATTCACTGTTATAAATTTTTCGTCAAAAGTTATATTCCGTTCTATGTTTCTTTGTAATCTTTTATGTATAATTGCACAGAATCGCAATATCTTTCGATGCAAATACCTTCAGCAATCGTTGAAAGTATTTTATAATACTATAACAAAATTATAATCCTATGATTATCCTGTTTCAACGATTACACGTATTCCCTCCGAAATATCCAGCTTTATCATTCGCTACACTCGATATTACGAATTTATCATGGTTATTAAAAATTTTTCTAAACGCAAATTAGCACAGTGCATGCATCCACCCGATAATCTTCAAGCTGGTAATCTTGAGTTCGACTTCGCCCATTTTATTAATTATTACCTCCTCCGTAGCTACCATATGCCCCTGTGTTAAGCATGTTCGGCACGTTGCCAGTGTTCGGTTCGATGACCAAAGGTGTGTTGACCATGTTCAGGTTGTCAGGGTATCCTCCTTGATAACCTAACGGCGATGCGTTTAAATTTGTGCTATCAGCAGAAGCTCCAGCCGATGCACTAGCAGAAGCGAAAGATGCCGCAGGTCCAGCTCCGCCATTAGGTGCAGCCCATGCATTATTATTACCAGTATCGGGTGTAAAGTAAGGGTTGTAAGGATTGTAAGTCGGGACCGAAAAGTCGGGAGTGAACGAAGGCATGAAGAACGGAGGGAACTGGAAAGTTGGGAATCCAGGATACATGAAAGTTCCTGTATTTGATCCTTCGTTTGGAGCTGGGTTTGTCGCTTGGTTTGATTCAGGCTTTTTATTAGGCATTTGAATTTCGTCGTCTGGATTAAAACGTGAACCTATCACAGGGGTGGCGATCGTCGATGTTGGATCAGTTACTTTTCCAGAATCGGATGGTTGTTTTGTTGTAGGCGCGGTCGTGGTCTCAGATTTTGGTTTCAGCGTCGTAGATTTGCCAGCTGGACTAGACGACATGGGCTTCGACTTAGGATCCGTGGATTCGCTATTTGGACTAGAAGTTGGAGTCTCTGATTTAGGTGTGGTAGGCTTGGGAGTCGAAGAAGAAGTCGCTGTTTCGGGTTTAGGCGTGGATTCGCTATTTGGACTAGAAGTTGGAGTCTCTGATTTAGGTGTGGTAGGCTTGGGAGTCGGAGAAGATGTCGCTGCTTCGGGTTTAGGCGTGGGTTCGGGATTTGGACGAGAAGTTGGAGTCTCTGATTTAGGCGTGGTAGTCTCAGAAGTCGGAGAAGAAGTCGCTGTTTCGGGTTTAGGCGTGGATTCGGGATTTGGACTAGAAGTTGGAGTCTCCGATGTAGGTGTGGTGGTCTTAGGAGTCGGAGAAGAAGTCATGGCTTCAGTTGTAGGCGTGGATCTCGGATTTGGACTAGAAGTTGGGGCTTCTGAGTTAGGTGTCGTAGGTTTGGTAGTTGGACTAGAGGTTGTAGTTTCCGAATTAGTCTTAGGCGTAGTAGATTTGGCAGTTGGACTGGGAGTTGTGGCTTGTGGTTCGCGCGTTGATCTTCGATTCGGTCGAGTGGTCGGTTTAGCAGACGTTGGACTTGGTTCGGGAGTCTTACTCGTATTTGAACTTGAATCAGGTGTGCTCGTTGGGCTTGGTTTCGGAGTCTCATTAGTATTTGGAGTTAAATCAGGCGTGGAATTTGTAGGATCTGAATTAGGCGTTGTAGGGTCTGAATTGGCCGTTGTAGGGTCTGAATTGGCCGTTGTAGGGTCTGAATTGGCCGTTGTAGGGTCTGAATTGGCCGTTGTAGGGTCTGAATTGGCCGTTGTAGGATCTGAATTAGGCGTTGTAGAATCTGCACTAGAAGATGTAGGATCTGAATTAGACGTTGTAGAATCTGGTCTAGGTGTCGTAGGATCTGAATCAGTCGTTGTAAAATCTAGACTAGGCATTGTAGGATCTGGCTTTTTTGTGGAAGTACTTTGAGAATTTTTGTTGGGCAGAGTCGCACTGGTAGGATTCAAAGTAGACGTAGGTATAGTTGTACTTTTGGTAGTACTGCTGGATTCTCGTTTCATCCTCGATAGTCCATTGAAATCCATCTCGCGTGGTCTATCTTCGTGCAATCCGTCTTCGTCGATGAAAAGAAAGAAAATACCATTTTTTTTCGTTTTTTGAATTGTTTTTACACAAACGGGTCACTGTGTCTTTGCGATCAACATTTCACACATTTCACTGTTACTACCAGCATGCTTTTGTGATAGGTTTCAGACACTTTTAATTGTAGGAAATTCCTTCACCTTCTGCATGCATGTAAAGGAAAAATTTCATTGCATAAAACGTTAAATACGTGTGTTAACTTTCAGACCTTTTGCTCTTTTTTTCTCTCTCGAAAGACCTTAATCATTCAAATCGCATAATCTTCGTTACTTTCACATAGAACATAAAACATGCAGAAAGATTATGTGACAGATAGTGTTTTGGTAAAATACGTTCGTGCACATGCCTGTTTCTTCGCGTAAGTAGGAATGTATACGTGCAATGGATACGGATAATTGTAGAATGGAAATGAAAAAGATCTAAAATAAATGACGCGTATGAAAGAATGCTATCGATTGATACGAATGACTTGTACAATAATTGAATTTTCCTACGCTGTCAACTGTTTTCGTAAATCAGTCGGAGAGATACTCGGTCGAGTAAATGTATGAACTTTTAAAATTCCAGTTTCTTCATAAACATCGCGTCGTATTTGTGATCTTTACGATAACTCGGAGCCAGTTTTATCGATGACAATCTTCTTTCGCGGTAGAAACAATCCTGTGTTCGAGAGTCAGAAGTTGAGATTTTGTAACGTCGACAAAGTCTCGTCATCGAAGTTTTACTTTTAGTAAAATATTTATGACGCATCATAATTTGGAAAGCGACTTTAGATAAATAGAAACTGAATGACGCGGTTCTCAAAGCCGTATCTCGAAGGAACTTTCCAATCCTAATAGTATTCGTTCGAAAGATTACAAACAAGTTCAATGTAATTTCGTATCGCGTAAGTCGATCGTAAGGTCGCTGTAGCAGGAAATAAAAGCAAAGAAAATGAAACGAAAGTATCTGAATAAGGGTCAAGATGGGAAACAAAATGAGGTCATGGTTCGCGGGTGTCACGGCCAATTATCCGAACGCGATGACACTCGATGATGTTTACATGCAAAGGAGAATGCATCGTGTTAATGATAGTTAATGTTACGCGGGTACACACATAAGAATATTGATTATCGATATTATCGCGGTTGGAAAATCTTCCGCTTACAGTATTTCTCGGTACATGCACGTCCGAGCATTCGCCGGTATTTCGCGCTGGTTAAGCAGTATAGATAAACTAATGCTCCTTTCTTTGTATTTTTTTGCAGATTAAGCGGTAATCGACTATTGAAAATATACTTAATATCATAACGAAAGTTTTCAAAATATAGATTACAGTTTCACAATGTGACAACACTACTTCTTACAAGTTATACGATATTTAGCTTTTGACGATGTACTTACTTTAAAAAAAAACTTTGTTTTCTGCCGACATATTTCCGATTTTCGTTACTATAAACGAGTACATTGCCTTCTTACGAAAGTGGGTCCTTAAACTATCAACTAAATTTAACGAGGAATATGGTAACATAAGGCACTTATTAATACATACGTATACTGGTGTCGTGATATTCGGATTAAAAAATCGTATTTAATGTAAGAAATGAGATTACTTATATATATATATAATTTTATTCTACAATTTGTTGATCTTCTCTTGGAAAAATAGTTTCTTTAAAAAGGATAAATGATAAATGAATAATTATATAATCGACGCAAAATACTTGCTATTATTAATGAACGAAATAGCGTATGAGATACTTTATTCAAAACCAAACTGTCGCATTAGTTTCTTTCAAGTTCAGTTTCAAGAGTGAGAATTCAGAGTTTTTTCACGGAAGACCGTTCTCCTCGTAAGTAACGGCCCAAACCTGTTTCTAGATATCGGATAACGTCGATATCTCGGCGAACGGTTCTATATGTTCACGTATATATTCATGTACAAAATTTTTCCGTTATCGACATGGATGTTTGGCTGCCGAAAGTTCGTTAATATCTTACGATTACGTCATATTCCGTGAATTTCGCAATTTTCCTGAAATTCCCGTATTTTATTGCGATGTCAATTTAAATACACGTGAAACGTTATGTAACCCACAGCTGGAAAAAATGTTTAACGCGAGACGATTTTCCTTAACAATTTCCTTAGAAATATCGTTGCTCAACTAAGACGATGACTTCGGTACGATCTAGCAGTGTCTCTAATAAATGCTTTTTATTCGTAAAGTACGACAAACGAACGAAACAGTATAATTACTAACAATAGCGAGAACAAAGTAGCGTTAGAGCGTGTCACGATTATATTTAAATCGCTTCGTCTGCTTCGTCAGAATTGCTTCTTAATTATCGAAATTGTTAGGTGCGCGAGTGTGCTTAGCCGCTTACGTCAAACAAAGTGCAACATTCGCTAAATAGCAACTAGTCTATGCATTCGTGTATTAGTAAAGGACAATTTATTTCTGTGTACATATATACAATACGTGCGTGCATATGTTTATTCAATGACTACTCACTTCTACGCACTCTGAAGAGAGGGGATCGTAACTCCGCGAATGATCCCGCAACGCTGACAAACAATAGCAATATCAAGATCCTCGTATCCATTTTACCCGGAAGTAAGAGAACAACGTTGAAGAAACAAATTTCTATGTTTTTAACACTACCGAACGCGCAAATTTAATCGATCCAAACGTTGTCGTAGCTTATGATGGAATGACTGAGTCAACCGGCGTCTCGGCCATCTTATATAGGATTCGCTCGGATCTCTTCCTTACCTTGGCTCGTTTCGATGTCCGTGCGGCGCGGCGTGCGAAAAATTATACGACTGACTGAAATTGTGGAAAATTAATAACGCACGGAAGTTCATACGTTGCTTCATTCCCACGATGTATTCATATAAAATGGAGGAAAATTTTGAACCGAATATTATTATTCAACCGTGTAATCCAAATGTTATAATCGAGAAGATTCTGCTACCAATAATCGACAGCTTGTCTTCTCCTGCTAGAGATAATGTTTCATTCATACTATGTTCATTTTTGTATCTTTTCAAATTAAATTGGATATTGATAATTCATTCATACCGAATATAATTCGTTGTATTAAATTAAGTATAAGAGAAAGTAACAAATAAAAAGGCAATTATATATGCTGAAGATATTAGAACATTTTCCAAGACATTCGGTTTGCTTTTATAGTTGATGAAACATTTGAATAATTTTTTTCTAACATACATTTATATAACGTTAATTTAAGCAAATTATTTAGCTAATAATTTTAAACCTATTTTTCGCAATTGAAATTAGTTTTCGCGGCAACTGATCAACTATTGTTTAATATTAATATTTATGTACGCTAGAATTGGTCAATGGTGTTTAAGATCAATAACGTTTGTACTTGTACTATTTTCTTATTGTATTAAGTTTATTTGGAATTACGTTTAAACAAGACTAACTAACTACGAGAAGCGAACGCTATATTTGCTTTATTCAAAAATAATGGTCGTAACAATTCAACGATAAAATGATTCTTAGGAAATAAAATGATATGTTTTTCATATTTTATACAAGAAAATTTAAACCGAACTAAATTAAACGCTTTCCTCTAGTTTGTTATTTCATTTCTGTCCTTTGTTCGATAAATTCTACGTTCTTTTACACTTTTCACATCTTTATTCGTAAAGCTTTAAATTATATAAGACATTAAAAGAATTAAACGCATAAATCATCCAATTTATTAATCGGAATAAACCGTTAACGCGATTTAAGTTACGAATTAGTCTTCGATTCGTTTTCAACAATGAAAAACTACGACTTACGATGTGCATAAATAATAATCGATACATCGAATCGTAATCGTTCTTACATCCTGTTCTACGCGATCAAAGATAACCGAGATTGCATCTACCATTTTTTCGTAAGGGAAGAAAATTACTCGTAAAACTGAATAAACAAATGTACCAATTAAATGCAATCGATAATCTTGTGGTTTATTGGTTATTAGATAGCATGTAACAAATTGATACCTTCCGTACAACTTTCGTAGAAACAATTGTTAGCGAGATGCGGTCCATTTGCAAGAAGAAAAATATTATGAAAGATTGTGTCACAAATCGCTACTAGGATTTTATGATTCAAAAGGAATTATTATCTTAGTCACTGTAAAAAATAGTATATTCGATCGGACCCGATAATCGATAAAAACATTCCGAAGGAAGTATGACCTCATCTTAAAACTGTTCGAGAAAGAGTGAAAATACTTTGAGAAAATATTTCATACAACGTTCAATCAATAATAAAAATGAATAAGTATTTATTCAGATGCGATTGCATGTGTGACAATTGAGATTAATCCGTTTGTGATACACGTGGTATTGATCAAGAACTTCTTCGCTCTTTTTATATGAAAAATTTTATGAATTAAAAACGGGAACAACTTGATTTAGTATTAAAATTTTGTTATCGTTGTTTAATTCTATCATACATGTATTACGTTTGTTATATATAATTTTTCACGGTACGAAGATATGATATAAACTCGTATTTTAAAATATATATTTTTATGAGTTGAAATTTTCGAGAAGAATCTTGATTCGACAGATTAAAAATATTTGCGTATCAGTTTTAAAATATTTTTCATATCAACGCAAAAGTTTCATGTAACATACTACGGACATTTAAATTTCTAGTTTCTTTCTTTATAAAAGAATTTTAACGATAAGTTGAAAATTAAATGCCGCGCAAAAGTAAAGGATTTTACAAATAAATACCTGATAATTATAAACATATCATTTCTGTATCATAACTTACGAACATTTCGTAAATTTCTGCGTACAAATAAGAAAGAAACAGGTTTCGCAAAATAAACGAAAGTAGATGTATTTTTATAAAAAAAACAAATAAGAAAGAAAAGAAAGTATTTATTTAAGATCGACTAATTTTAATCGCATGTTTATGTATATAAATTTGCATATAACCGTGTAATTACGTTTTATGCATTAATTATTTATACGTATTTAATTCCCTAATAAGAAATAAGTAATATTTTCCTTATATTTATTTACAAACTTATACGTATGTATGTATGTATAAGATATATCATTCAAAATAAGATTAATGTAGGACTATGCTAATGGATCTACGTATTAAATATTCCAATTACATTCGAATGCTACACAAGGTTATGTCCTAGACAGAATTTGTAATGAAATGCACGATCATTACATATATGTATAGTAAGACAAATGGTTATAGGCATAAATAATAATTAATACAGTGATAAATAATATAACGATTAATTAACATATTAATACATATATTAATCGAGCGATATACTAATAATCAAGCAATACACCGATACATTAATAGATAAGGTACTCGTTATTACGTACTTCGAGGTATTGTCATCTATGTAATCGAGCGTTTCACACTCGTTAGACTTACATTTATTAAATTTTCCATAAAATTCACATTGTTTATCACATAGTGACATCAAATGGGATATAGGCTGTTTACGTAAATTCTTCAACATTTTATTGCTAGATAAATTTCTTGGCTCTGTACGATTGTACAGAGTGACGCCGCCGGGGAATACCCAATCGCGAAAGTTGATTACCTTCTGCGCATTAATCTAGAGGCGCTTTGGACAGCAGGCTCGTTCCCTTTTACAGAGGCGTCTATTGTGCTCGAAGGCAAGGTACTCATCTGCCTCTGGAGTTCAATGTCAAGACAGTCGAGACACGTATAACCTGCTTCTGGCCCCTGCTTGATGAATCACGCGTAACGTCCGTGTATTTGCTTATTGTTTCACGCCGCTTATACAACAATGATTACGATCCGTTGCGACCGATAACGCATACGCGGTAGGTTCTTTCGTTTCTGATCGAATGCATCGCCTTGAAGGAACTGCTTTCTGAACATTCATATCGCTCCACCGTTACAATCACGGATACTCATTTAGTACGTTTTATTTGCGTTTGCAGACTCTCCGTTTAAGATGGAACTTCATTCTAGCGAAGTATTACTTTCGTATCGAATTGGTGTCTAACCGATGTTATCTCAGTGCCCATGGCCATGACATATACAAATATTTTAGTCATTGATCTCTAAGTACGTATACGAATCCAAGCTGTGATGTCTTATACCAGGATGTGCATAAATATTATATACTTATATAGGCTTAATTATCTTTAGTAACAAAGAAAAACTTTGGTAAAGTTTTTTTTTTTTTATTTTATTTTGGTTATTTTACAATTTGTCCTTATGGACATTTGGTAAAGTGTTATATCTTATTGGTGAAGAAAAAAAAATAAAATAAAAATAAATATTGCATGTGGGTGGCTACCCCCAGCGGGGTACCAGCTTCGTTTTTTCTAAGTTATATCTTTTATGTACTTTGGTAAAGTGTTCGGTAAAGTATATTTCCTTTGTAACGTATAGTTGGCTTTTGAATTTTAGATCTTGTAAGGTATAATGTTTGGCATTTTGCACCACGACGACCACGACGTTACGCAGTCGAACAGTATCGTAAATATGCTTATAATTTTTAATTACGATAGGGATTCCAGAATAGGTTAAGCGATAGATCAAGCTAATTCGTTTTATATCCTTATTGATTATAGCATTATTTCTTTCTAACACATATCGAAATATGTAGCTAAATGCGTTTAGCGATAATTGGATAATTCCTTCCAAGGACCGAAGTAAGCATAAAACTTGATTTAAGTAGGAAAACTCGAGTGAAAAATGAGGCACGTAAAATACTTTGTTTTGTTTTTATACGTTGTATTCTTGTCAGAATTAATTAATTTTTTTGCCATGCTTGACTCGTGATTTTACCGTTCGCTGTAGCGTCTTCGCCTATTGTTTTTTTTTTTTTAATTTTTATTTTGGTTTTTTTTACAATTTGTCCTGTAGTGGGTGGGTTTTTTTTACAATGTGGGTGGCTACCCCCAACGGAGTGCCAGCTTTGTTTTTTCTAAGTTATATTTTTTATGATTGCCTATTGTATCATCCTTATTTCATTCGTAAGGATATTCGTTGAATCGTTCGTTGTATCATACTCTGCCGTATTTTGAAATACACATAGTCTTTATAAATATACTAATTGGATGGAACAAGATAAAAGCGGAAAATGGGACCGCATTCCTACCGTTGAGGCTTATCGTTATACTATCTGAACACTTTCAGGACGCCACGGTGGCTTGTTAATACAATTTACCCCTGGAAAATGGCTTACAGTGCTGTCGATAAGATCTGCTGGAAATTCTCGTTAGCTCGGATGGTTAATGGTTTCACGTTATTCAGCTTAAAGTAGTTGAAAACTACATAAATACAGCATTGACGAACAAAAATCTTCAGTAAGAGTTTGATTTTTGCGAGCGCAGTTACCATATCGACGAACAATCGTGTTAAAATTAGTTACTTTAGTGTTGACGGTAATGATGTTGCAATATGAAAATGCCAAAGGTAAAATTTATCAATATTTAATAAGCGATTTAAAATAGACATTGTTACATTGTACAGCTCGTTGTTGATTGTTTTTCTTGTTAACTATACGACTCTATTGTAAAGCGTCAATTTCCAGGGAATTCCATGAAAAAAAAATACGCGCAATTAAAAATGCACTTCAAACGTAAAATTGTTGATACGTTTTAATTCACGTTAGTCGTATATTAGTTTAAACGGCTTTAGAGTCTTCTATTGGACTTGAATACTTGCGATGCACGATATACTATTGGAAGTGCTGAAATGCAATTTAATAATTTAATATTGTGACGTTCTTAATATTCTAAGAATGCATACGGCGCAATCGCAGATAACGATGAACATCATGTGCACCTACAGAACGAACAATGTGAATCATTCGTACACTCGACTAAAACCGAGAAATACGTTTTTATCGTTTAATTATTAGACGCGATATCGATTATCTTATGATTTACCGTATATTCCTACGATTTCTACGATATGTTCGACCATTCAGTGGTTTGCGAATATACCATGACGTACACGTTATTCAAATAATAATCACCGCATCGTTGTTGAGATATCTTAGAGTTAGGTAAAGGGAGATAGGATAAAAAACATAGGAATATCATTTACCATATTTTAAATTTGATTTAAAAGATTTTTGTTCGACCATTCAATGGTTCGCGAATATACTATGACGTACACGTTATTCAAATAATAATCACCGCATCGTTGTTGAGATATCTTAGAGTTAGGTAAAGGGAGATAGGATAAAAAACATAGGAATATCATTTACTATATTTTAAATTTGATTTAAAAGATTCTTGTTCGACCATTCAATGGTTCGCGAATATACTATGACGTACACGTTATTCAAATAATAATCAGCGCATCGTTGTTGAGATATCTTAGAGTTAGGTAAAGGGAGATAGGATAAAAAACATAGGAATATCATTTACCATATTTTAAATTTGATTTAAAAGATTCTTGTTCGACCATTCAATGGTTCGCGAATATACCATGACGTACACGTTATTCAAATAATAATCAGCGCATCGTTGTTGAGATATCTTAGAGTTAGGTAAAGGGAGATAGGATAAAAAACATAGGAATATCATTTACCATATTTTAAATTTAATTTAAAAGATTCTTGTTCGACCAACAAATCAAAATTTCGACGTAATTATAATTACGGAGATATTGGGAACGGTTATTGGTACTACTAGTGTTAGTGTTGGGTGGAATTAAGGAGAGTTTTAACGAGGCCAATCACAGAAATCATTTTATCGTAATATTATAAATCAGTTTGTGAAAATATGGCGAACTATTCGATATCTCGAATGTCTCAAATACTTCAACAATTAAGAAATTAGAGATTTTAGATTTTTCTTAAATATCAAATTCTTCTATTTGCATTTCAGCGAATTCACTTTCTTACAACGAACAAGCACCCGGCACCGAAACACGTCCAATCACAAGGCGTTTCAGCACGATTCAAAGGAATCGCCACGTTTCGATTGCTCGTGGTACCTACCATTGTTTTCTTCGATTTCGATAAATCGTTGGTTTAAAGATAACGATGACAGTGTTACTGTTTTGAAGAAGAGAATCGACGCACTGGAAAAATTTCAGAACGAGCTCCTTCGATTACCGAGCCAACCGACCACGAGTAAGTACGCAACAAATATTTTACAGAACGAGTAAAAGTAAAAATTATAGGAAAAGAACGCCACAGATCATATCGCTTACGATTTTTATAAGAAAGCAATTTTAACATTCAACGTACTGTACGTGTGTGCGTGTCAATTACTCTCATATTCTGAAAACCGATTTTTATTTGATTTAGGGATTCAGTGATTCATTAAGATTTAATATGCTCCTGCTTTCTGTCTATTTTTGAACATTGTAGATACATCACACTTGTAATTATTTATAGCAATAGTTATTTTGTAACTTTATCTCAGATTGATGACCTATTTTTAAAAGCTAAGATATATTTGTACTGAATTTTAGCTATCAAATAATAAAAAACTAAATGTCAAGAAACATTGATTAATCGTGTTTCTCTCTATGGGAAAATGATATTTAAATCGCAATTAATTTTCCAAACACAGTAAACACGTCTCCATCTTACTCGACGTAACATCCAAACAAGAATCAAACCCAGAAGGGTCCCGAAAATGCGGAGTAGGAGAAAGCAAAGTCGATAGACAGTGACATCGTGGACGAGAAAGCAGACGTGGAAAATATCAGAAAAGAGCAGACGGAAAGCGAGTCGACGACAATAAAAGACGACAGTCCGACGAACATCGACGAAGAGACCGTACGATGAGACGAAGGCGAATGAAAAGGAAACGTTAACGTCGTCGAAAATCGACGAACGAAAAGAAGTAGCAAAAGCAACGAACGAGAACAATAAAATCGTCGGACCGGTTGAAAAATCCGAAATACTGGAAAATTCGAAGGCAGTAGCGAACGAATTCGATAAACCCCAACCCGATCAACCGATGGAGGAGAATCAGAAGCTCGGGAAATCCGAAAACGTCACCAATGAAAACATAGTGCAAACGATTGAGCAAGCTAACGAGAAACAGTGATATTAAGATCCGTGATAATTCTCAATTATCTGAACGTCACCCGCAAATGAAATTTTCGATCAATAACAATGGAACGTTCCGAATGCAAAACGACAAAGACGGTAATTTGCAATTAAGACGCAGAAGAATTTTTTACGATTAATTTTTACATCGACTATATTCTAAGCAAATTTGAATAAATGCGAAAGAACACGTTAAGAGGATTCCACTTTCTTTTTCTATTAAGCGTTTGAAGTCTCCGTAAGATTATTTTAGTAGTAAAAATATATACAATATTTATGTAAACAACGAGTACATAGACTTCTTCGATAATGTTTTACATTTTTAGATCGCTGTTTTTTAAGACGTTGCGAATATACGACGAAACATTGTAAATACATTTGGTTGAAGGATAATAATTTCTATCAAACTCGGAAGCAAATAACGTTTTCATAGCAAATGCGCGAATATGTATGTATTTGGTGAATCGTAGTATTTCGAAAATTATATTGTTCCAAATTAACGACTATCTCTCGATAATCCCGTTTCTTTGCGCGCGTACGAGTCATTGCGTGATTGTAACTCTATTCGTCGAAGAGTATTACGTGGGTGGACACACGATGAATACCAACAAGGATTTTAAGGTCGCTCATACTTATTGAAAAAGGGCGGAGAACAATCGCACGCAAGTCAGAACGTTTTCAGAGATGGCCAGGAGCATCTTTCACGTTGTGCCGTTGTGTTTTGTGTTGTTAGTGGCGTGGGCAGGTAAAAATACTTTCTCAGCCTAAAAATATGTATCGCGTGGTGCGTTCTTATCTTTAAATATTTTCATTTACATTTCGTTCGTGTGTGCGCGATTCGCTGTTTTTACGCAAATAATTATTATCTCGCGATTATTTAAAAACTTGGATTATTAGTTTGATTAATGTTGCAAGCAAACTGAAGGCTGGTAACATGTACTAGATTTAAAGTGTTCTTATACAATATAAAACTAACACGTATAATATATTTCTTTCGTATTGAAAATTGACTGGAAAATGAAATATCGAGAGTAAAAGAAGCTAAGCCATATTTTTCTAAATTTTAATTCCTAGTGTTGATCTTTTATTTTATCAACCTTTATTAATTTATTCCAACGAGCTATATCAATCGCTTAAAGGTGAGAGGATTCTTCCTTTTTTTTTTTTAATGGAATGAAATCAATTGTTGTATCAAATGTTTTGTACTCGCATTAGTTTCAGACAGCTAAAACGATGTACTTGCTTTTGCTCTTAATGCATCTTAATTATTAATCTTAAATTATTAATCTTAATTATTACGCGGTTCGGTTGCAATTTGCTGCTTGCGACGTTTCGTATAAGACGAGAGCCACCTACGATAAAAACGTAGCTATGGAAGCTTTTCTTCCTTTAAACGTGTCATGAAGGAACGTGTCTCGTTGCATAGATGATCGTGTCCTTCTCACAGAGGAAGACGAACGACGATGGAACACACCACCGGAGCTCATACCGGAGCAACTCGTCAAGACATTCGATGTAAAAAGCGGACGATCGTTGTCTATTCCAATCACCACGAATATCAACGTAAACGCGGGAAACAATGCACATTCTTTGGGTTTTCAACTAGTCCCTGAAGGCGTTAGCTACTCCGAAAGCAACAGCTTTAATCGTCCATCGTCGGTGGCGAGTGGGTACGTTCTCGCGATCGGTCACATATCAGGGATAGTCTCCAACACTAAACAATTGATTCGTGTTAAAATATTAAATAACTATCAAACTGTTCTGTAACACATAACGATGAATCGATTAACTATCCACAAATCCAACGTTGCACATTATTGGAAAGCCTAAATAAAGTAATTTATATATTATTGTACATCTGTTGTTCCATCAAGCTACAAAGACATTCTACGGGATATTATTAGGATAATAACAGACACCTACTCTATAGAAGCCATTACACAAACTATAGATAATAGAATAAGTAATTTTATAATAAAAAAATAAATAGTTTCTTCAAATCTTATACGATATAGCAAAATTGTACAGAATGTAGATAGATAAAAATTGTCATTGTTAAATACGAGTCGAATTATCGAACGAATTATCTAGAAATCCATTTCACAATACCATAAGACAATTTTGCTGTAACAATGTATATATTTGTTGCCAGGAGCGTTTCGCAAAGTCAGTCGGTGTCGTTCTCCGCAGGATCAACGGGAATAGCTGGTGCTGTATCAGAAGCTGCCAGTCAATATTATCCTATATATGGTAATGTAGGGAATGTCAACAGTCAAGTATTTGGTTTCGACAGTGCAGCTGCTACTTCGTCGGGCAGCACCCAAAACGGGCATGCAACTTCTTCTGCCGCATCTTCTGTTGGTTTCGTGCATTCTTCTGCCACGGCGAGCATAGGCACCGTTCGTCCCTCCCAAGGAACGACTATTCGCTTTCCAGGACAAAACCAAAATCGACCAATGTGGAGTAACATTCGCCCTAACAATAATAAAAACAATGGTACGAACAATATCGTTTCTAATATCTGTTATCTCGTATAAAAACATTACATATTAGCGATGTTAATTGATCATCGTGCCGCAGATCGCATCGATGCTATTAGTCATGTACACCTACGATAATATTCATCTTTCAGCGTAATGATTACATTTAAAAGTATAATATCATACGAATTATGTAGCAATGAAATGTAATTAATAGTCTCGCGTGTCTCGCACGAAGATTTTATTTCAAACACGTACGAAGCTTGCGAGTATATACTCGGTGTTTCGATTGTTGCGTTATTAATTAATTAATTAATTATTAAATGCCATATTTCGTTAGTAAGAAGAAAGAAATTAGCGAAGAAGGCGGATAACGATCATCGAGCAATCAACTGTGATTTCTTTTTTTAGGTCACGATCCTCCGCGTATGCCGAAATTAGACATCGAAGTAAAACCGCATCGTGGAAATAATCGTGGTACGATTAAGTTGCACGTTTCGACGCACGAGACAAAATGGGACGATAATCAACCAAAAATTCACATACACAAGTGGCAACCTAGTTCTAGAACATATGACGATGATGTACAAACATGAACATAAATATACAATTAGGTTTGACTCGAACGATTTTATTTATCTTTTAATTGTTTTTTTAGTCAAATGTTGCGCCATTTTACCTGCACTTCTACTCCAATAATGGGGCAAACAAACATTTAAAATAATTTTTTGATTTAGAACTGTGTATATCTATGTAACTATATTTAAATAATTGTAAAAAGGTTAAAGCTTAAAAATAGTCTATATATATATATATATATGTATAATTCCGATTTCATCATCCGATTTCTTTTTAACGATTATAATAGACTTTTGAAATATACAAGACTTACAAAAGTTAAAATAGTATATGTACATTTCAATGAAATCGAAGTTCTCCGAAAAAGTTTTCTTAAGAACACAAGTACTGACAAAGATAAAGAAGTATCTATTTCGCTTTCATGTCACATTCGATAAATTTAATTCCACATTAGGTAAGTAGGTGAAGGAGAACGACTGATTTCCAAGGTCAAATTATGATCTTGAATTCCGTGCGACATCTCTAGAATTACCGATGATTGTTGCTAAACTTTAGGATAACAAGATCGCTGTTTTAACAGCGAAGATACTTGGCAATGTTATCGAAGTATGATAACTGCAGCCAGAAGTGAGTTTCCAGTGTGACCATTGACTAAGATCAAGATACAATGTTAAATGGACATTAAATGGAACTTCGTTTCTTAGGTTATGAAATACCGACTTGCCAAAAAGTCAGAGCGTTTCTTACGCCCTCTGCGATTTCTTGCGGCGAATATAGGAATTATTACAGACGACTCGTCGGTGATACGATCACCGACGAGGTATGGAAGAAACGTGACATTTATGACGTTCGTCTACCGACGTCTTGCTGTTCTACCGATATAATTATTCGGAACTTTTGTATCTATCGCTGCTCCGTATTCGACACCCGAAATACCCGAATGCGAGTCTTTACGTTGTCACCTCTGATATCAGTAGGGGTCACCACGTAAGCTAGCCTCTCCCCTACAGCAAAGATCAAGAGTATAAAAGGACATGTATCACTGGGCGTCTCTATTCTTTCGTTACGAAATAAAATAACTTTCGTTACTAAGTAAAAGTTTAAAAGCGCGTAAGTAGATCACCGATCCTTCTTTCGCAAGACTTAAAATTTGCTTCTAATTTATATTTTAATATGTCTACCTGATACCGTAGTTTATATAATTAAATCCACGTTAATTACATGTTTAACAAGTTTTTCAGAACGCGATAATATTGAAATTTTTATAGTTCGTTACTTTCGACCGCCACTGTGTGTATACTTCGCTTACAATTATGATTTGCCCTCTACTCTACTTGTAATTTCGCGTTAAAATTTAGTTTTAATTTCAATCACTACGAACGTCGTAATCTTATCGTGCGCTGAATCGGTAACATTGGAAATGACGTTAAAATGATAAAGAAGTTCTAGAGACCCTCAAACCGTGGATGAAAAAAGTACATCGGGTGATAAATCTATTTCGTACGTCGTCTGCGCTAATATCAAATCGATAACGTCGAGCGCTAGAAATGGTAAATGGAAGCGTCAGCTGACCTCCAATACGCGCGGCTCAAAAAAGCATCGAACGTTACGTTTATTCTCGTACCTGTCTGTGCATCGAGTAATCTGTGCAACGATATGGAAGTTCGTCTTCGATGACATTACTACGGTTGGTAAGTTAGTCCTCTATCCCCGTATCTCATACGGTAATTAGCTATCTGGTATCTCCGTATCGTGGTGCCCTCTATAAGGAAGTTCCGATTACTTAAACGTTACAGTCAAATTTGAAAGCCAAATATGTATCGTCGTGGAATAACAGCCGATAACGTCGGTGGAACGAAAGATAAAAAGCTATAAATAAACTGACAAATATGCATTTACGATGTAATCTTTAGGACAAAAAACAATTATCATGAACCTTTTTCGCCTATTTTCTATACATTAACGTTCTCCCAAGCGAAGGAACAAGAATTCGGATAATTTTTTCAATATATACCCAAATACGGCTGAAACGGGGGAAAACGATAGAAATGAGTTTCTAACCGGGGAAGACCCGACAAGTAGCGCTATCTGGGGGGATGCTGCGAAACTAGGTGGCCACGAACGGAGCAATGGCGTAGGCGGCGATCCATGTGATAAATTAATTTTTATAGCTTCGTGGGTGGCGGCTCTTTCTATTGGTTGGTGATCGGGCGCCTCCCACTTCGAACGACGTTTCCTTCTCCTCGTTTATTCCATTCAACTGTAATACCATAATATACCATTTGTCTGGTTTCAAACGAGCTGGCAGGGAAATATCAAGGATGCGTGTAATTGAAATATACGTATCCGCGGATCTTCCTCGATCGATTCTCGACGAAGGCGTAGCTCTGCAACGACGCGAGATTTTTATCGAGCGGATCACCGTTTTTAAAGAAGACACGACGTAACTGCGCATTACACGTGATTGTTCGCGTTCGACGACGATAATTATCGCGATTACGTAAGGAGAGAAAGATCAATACGATTTTTACTTCGCCGCCGCGCGACGTGCCGATTACTCGACGAATCGCTCGAACTTTAATTACTATTATCCGATCGCGAGACAATCTGTTTTTCCACGGATGCAATTATTTCGTACTGAAGAAACGAGATAAACAAATCTTAACGACCGCTATCGTTTGTAGAATGATTGCATGACTCGGCTATCAAATGGATTGGATCGAGATTAGAATCGTATAACGTTATAAGGAAGATTAATTTCCATGAATACCTACAACGTTATATCGAAAGTTTCAGATTGTTCTACATTTCACAGAATGTAAGAAGTGGACGCACAGAAAGATCAGCCCAAGTATACAGAATTCCTTGTTAGCATTCGTTTCTAATATCGAAAGTTTTGGCGAAGCGCATCAGTTAGACAGTTACATTAGAGATACAACTGAGATTGTTATTTTTCCATTGCGCGGTATTATTCTTTTTATTGTATTGTGTCGTTGCGCAACATTACCAACCTGGCATTAAAATCACCACGCATCTTTCTTGTACGAGCGTCCATGTCTCCCTTCTCCATTTCGGGTCGTGCACATTGAACCTTTTCCAACTTTCATACAAGTAATCCTCGAACGATATGGCTAATTGTTTCTGCGTTATATAAAATATTACTCGTGGGTATATATTTATTTTTATTTCCTATGAAGAATGTGTACCACGTAATCGTTCAAACGGTACATTGCTACTAAAAAGGAAAAGGAAGAAGCAAAGGAAGAAAGATGTTTGTCTCGTGTACGAAAGAACAGAAAATAGATTTTGATTTCTTTTTATTAGACTAAATTTAAAAATAAAAACCTACTTGATCGGGATGCTATATAAATTAACCTTCCTTCGAGAAAATATTCGTAAATAATGATTTACACGTAGAATGAGAAAAATCATTTCGATCAACGGAATATCGCGTGGAAGGTGGCACGACGGTACTTTCTTCGATTACGTTTACGAGGGGAATGGCTGTTACAGTTACGCAGAACGGCGCGCGTTTTATGGCGAGCACGCTTTTCCGCACGTGCTCCGGGGAAATCACGTCGTCGAACGAACGGCTCATTAAATATAGATGCTTATCTCTCGATACTTAGAGAAGCCCCGGGAAAAGGTAGTCCGGTTAGTTTATAGACCGTCCACTTTGCTATACAAACGAGATTGGCAAACGTTCTCACCACGTGGAAAGTTTATAATTTTTAGCTTCGGTTACGTTTCGTACGTATTTTCTATACACTTTCTTTTCTTCCTTTACAAGCTTCGATTAATAATTACATAAATACTGTAAGAGAGAATTCGCGTGGACGATGAGTGATTCGGAAGGTACGAACGCTTACTGTTACACCTAGTTTCCTGTATGAGATTAAGAATTAATTTAAACGTGTACAATTAGTATTTATTCTAATATTTCTGTTGAAAGTTTGTCGATCGATCGGTAATTTCCCTAATTTCTCCTCATCCCCGAGACAGAACCTAAGCGTCTCTAAAACCGAAAACACGAAAACTTCCAAATCTGCGTATAATATCCATTCCTTTCCGCTATATAATAACATTTCAATTAAACCTTGTACCCTCGTCAGATCGCTGCGCGCACGCATCTAACGCGAGGCTCCTCTCTAGCGCGTTGGAGCTGGATCGTGCGTTGGAAGAGATCGACGAGTTCGCGAGATCGGAACCGGGAGAAGAAGCAGCAACGATAGATTAACGGCAAACGATAGAAACGGACTGCGAAGATTGGCGAAGAAGCGTGGAAGGAAAAACGAGGAGAGGAAGAATTAGGAGAGCGGCGCAAAACGCGACAAAGAGCAGAAAAAGACTATGAGACGAGAAGGGAACGACTGCACAGAATCTGAATAAGCGGTAGAAGAAAAAATGAAAAAGGGTAAAGAACACAAGGAAGGATAAAAAGGGACGGAAAGAAGAGGAGGAAGAGACTGTGAAGATATATGGAAGCAGGGAAAGGAAGAGGAAGAAGAAGAAGAGAAGCAAGAGGATGGAGAAGGAGAAGGTGCAGCCGTAAGGTGGGAGGAGAGAGAACGAGAGAAGGCCGCGGTAGTCTTTCTCGGTCGACTAGGTAAGATAAGGACGAGGCGGACAAACGGACTGACGAAGGTGGCCAAGGTAGGGGATATTCAGTCTCGCGGCCACGTGCTACACGAGCGCACGCCCCGAGCCGGCCGGTGGTCCAGCCACGACGTCCGTCCTCTTCTTCTTCGTCCCGTTTTGTCCCACGCTTCCTCCTTCTTCCCTCCTTCCATTCTTCTTTTCGTGCACCTCTCGACATCACCACCGTCCGTTTCTCGCTCTTCTCCGTCGTTTCCATCTTATTCTCCTATATCTTTTTCCTATCTTTTTTTCAATCGCCTCCTTTCGATCGACCTTTTTCCACGTTTCCGTTGTGGCGGCTGCCTCCGTCGCTTCCGAGTGTCTCGCTTCGAATTCCGAGTAGACGCCGCTCGAGGTGCGCCTCGCGGCACCGGCTAATCGCGGCAACGCTCGAGCTACGAGCGCCTCGTCCACCATCTTCCAGAGTTACAATTTCGTTCGTCCATTAGTCTTCGTTACTTGGCTCGGCAGATCGGAGAATTTATCGTTTGGAGGATTTATCGAGCCCACGAGAATTTTATTTAGTGACCGCGAGTGTGTATTCGATCCGGGATACCAAGTTTCATGGCAACCATAGGCATGGTTAACCAATCAAGAACAAAGCCTCGTGACAGGAGAATACCGCACCAGTGAAACTCCCTCCACTCGTTGTCCCGTTAGCCGATGGTACGTGTAACGAGCTCGTCCAAAATACCGTGAACCAGAGCTTGTCCACGCATTTGCCAGCGATTAGAACGAAAAAAATACGTCGTCCAGTATACATAGCAGATCGATATCGGCTGATCCGTAGTGATTGTGATCGCTTTATGACACGCTGTGCGCCGGCAGAAACGTCTGACCACGAAGGGAAGATTCTACTTGACACGCGAATGGAATCTTGACGTGCGTAAATTTAAAAACACATCGCAGTTTCTCCTGAGCTGAGTATGAATCAGTGAACTGTAAGAGTAGTGATGTCTTCTCTACGTTCAGCACAGTTTGTTTCTTCGAAATTAATCCTAAAATTCTTCGTTTTCATCTATTACATAGTGTTTCTTTATACCGTCCATACGCATCCACGGTCACACAGTTGCTTTACATCAAATTGTTGGTACGATGACAAAGCGTTGTTCCACGGAGTTTGTTTCTTCGAAAGATCAATTTTGGAATTCTTCGTTGTCACGTACCTTTAGCAGCGGTTCTCGGTATATTCTTGTTCCTAGCGATTCTACGAACAAGAGCAAGTTTCATCGTATTGGAATTTCGCTTTGCAAATTCGAAGAATCCGAACAGGATTAGGAGGAGATCGATTAAAAAATTTCAGGGCAATAGGGTTTTCTACGCGTCCAACGAGGTTTGTTTCCTTAAGAATCAGTTCCAGGATTCTTTGTCTTCGCCTATTTTCGACAAAATCTCGTTGCGTATCCATTTATCAATAAGATGATTCTATCGTATCAATGGTTAAATCGTATTCGTTAGAAGAGAAGAAAGGTACAGACACCATAACGTGAAAAATTTCGGTACGAAAATCTGTACCACGAATATCGATTTTTATTATTGCGATAACTTTTGCAGCAGTTCTTTATGCCGACTCGAATCGTCTTCTCGTCTTTGGTATTCCCTCTTGCAGAACCTAAAGCGTACGATATTTTCTCATTCTCTCGTTATAATATCAAAGACTAACGGTGACTTAAATGACCCTAACTTATTGCATCGACTCGAATATCGATCTGTGGGTCAGGAATCGTGGCGCGCGAGTTTAACGAGCCAGCTAGCCTCTGGCTAGTACGAAAAATCAATTCGGTCGTCTCTCTCTTTTTTTCTGTTTCTGTTGCTCGGTCGATTTGGCGGCGTCGACGATTAATTTGTCACGACGTCCGGGCATAACAATTTCAACTGTCTGCAGTCGGTACCATGATATCCGTGTGACGTGCCGCTCACAACCGGTTCATTAAAGTTGCAGCCGCTCGTCACTCATTGGCTGCCACGGGCTGGCAGTGATCGTGATGCTTGCGATAGAAAAAAAAAAAAAAAAAAGAAAGAAAAAATGAAGACGAACGAAGAGGACGAAACGAAAAAAAGAAGCGATAGAAAAAGATAAGAAACGTGATGGAGGAGTAGCAAAAAGAAGGACGAGGAGAGGAGAAAGAGACAGAGACGTGTATGGGCGATACTTTTGACGCGAGTGTTTCACCTTTCAATCATTATTATTACGAACACCGATGCCTCGAAGGATGGTCAGCCAGGGTGAAAAAAATTGACGCACAATTAGGATATTAATGATGCGTGACAGCCTGGGAAAGTCGAAAAAAACTGTGCGAGGCGTTCATCTGTAGTGAACGCACGCCGTTTGTGTCAGACGAAAGTACTCTACTCGCGTTAGAAACGTATTCTACGTTTGGTGAACGCTTTCTCAACCTTGGTTAGGTGGTCTTCGCGTATTATACTTATATATATATATATATAGGTATATTTGTCTGTCCATCGTCTGGCTGTTTTTGGATAAGATCATTTCTGTTTCGTTCGTGAGATATAGGTACGTTTCGTTTGTGGGATCGACGTTTGGTTTTTAAATCTTTCGAATTAGGTTTGTAGAATATCTGCTTGCCAGTCGTTGAGATACTGAGATTTTAATAAACGATAACGATTCGATGCAAATCGATTATCGTCAAAGTCGCGAATAATTTTTTAGAGAAAGTTGAATCATATTCATCATGATTAACATTCAATGTCCGTGACTTAAATACGTAATACGTATTACGTAATACGATTTTAATAATTTGTTTCAAGTATATAGATCTATTGAACTTTAACTAACTAGGACTGGTCGTTGTCAAAATCGCGAATAAATCCTACTATAAATTCTACCAGCTTACTTAAAACGTAAAAATATACCAAACTCGAGAATCTATCGTTAGAAAAGTATCGATATTAATTCGCGAATATGTTTCAGGAACGTATCGGGCGTTAATTTCTCTTTAAGTCGAATATATGTGATGTACTATGTAAAAATTCAAACTTTAACATTCGTCATAGTCGCTAAGAAGGCATCAAAATAATCTCAACTTTATATTTCTGCAAAAGAACTTGAAATCCGTGTTCTTTACGACGAACGTTCAGTGTCGGTGAGCTTGAGTAATCGGAATAGCTTCGCTGTCGACGGAGACCTGGTCGTTTTTAGTCCCTCTCGGACACGGATTGTGCGATGCTGCTAATCCAGCTTGCCAGGCGGTCTTCTAAAGAGTGACGCGATGTATTACGTTTGCATACACGCGGTAACGCTTGTGCGGGTAAAAGAGCGATTATTTCAAGGACTGCAAACTTGTTGCGCTCGTGGTAACGTTGCAAGAGCCTCTCTGTTCTTGCCCGATCCCGCGGGGAATCGTTCTCTGAAAAATATTCGTTGGCAAATCGTGCAACGTGGTTTGTGTTCGCTATTTTCTCACTTGCTCCTTGTCCCATCCTTTTATGATTCAATGCCTACGTACAATTCTGCGACAACGAGTTCTCAGTGGATGCCTCTTTCGTTAATTTGAATTACACGCTTGCTCGGATTACACGCGAATTTTCACGTTTGTTCAGCGACGTATGAAGTCACACGGACATTAATTAACCAAGGAATTCAGTTTGTTCATTATAGAGAAGCTGTTATGGTCTTTTACAGTTTATGTTCTTTTATATATTTATTTTTAACAGATCGCGTTCGGTGCGAAAAGTTTCTAAATACCGTTGAGACGACACAGCGCCGAGTATGAATGAAATTAAATGTTTCAAAGTTAATTTCGCATTCTGTTATCTTCTGTCTCCGTCTCATTTTTATAGATCGATAAAGATGAATTTTTGAGAAACTGAATGATTCTTAGCAAAGTATATGGATGAAGCTTTCCTTTCTCTTTCGCATATCTACCTTACCTATCGTTCTTCATTTCAATTTCTTTCGGCACGAGTTTCTCGTTTTGGTCGATATTGCGCTGTCAAAACTTTAATTACGCTTCGAGTTTCGATATCGATCGATACAACGTTAAAAAACGAGCGTTCGAACGATCTTTGAAGATCGAACAAGCAAATGCACCATTGGTAATGAACTTTGTCCGTGAAGGATCGTCAATTTCGCGCAACAATTTAACGATCGGATCAATTATCGTGCGGAAGGGATCGGCTGATTACAAGCCATTTGCCAAAGCCGTTGAACGTTGCACGATGGAGTCTCGTCGTTAAATTGAAATAATATTACAATTTCCTTTCCGCGAAGCGCGTTTCACGATCGTGGAAATTCATTTCATCGCGTTATATTTCCCAGCAGTAAACGAGAACGGTTAAGGCCCGTAGAAACGTTGGATTTATAGGAGTTGAGCAGAGGCGACGATACGCTCGATGTAAACCGGTCTTCCGCGGCGCGATACGGCCACCTTAATTAATTTGTCATTATTTAAGGAAGACGTCTCGCGATAAAATGCACCGGCATCGCCGCGTCGCGGTCCCCGTCGTGTCTACCCGTTACTTGGTTCGATCGGTTCGATATCGTGCAGAGACTATTTTCCGAATCGGCTAGAAGGTGGATAGAAAGAGGTGAGATAGAAAGAGAGAGAGAATGAAAACGGAACGTTTCTTCCCGGTCCATGCATCATTCGAATTTTCCTCGCGCTTCCTCGATCGAGTCGCGTCAATCGTCGATAGCTAGAAATCAATCTTCTAGCGGTTTCTTGGATATTTAATTTAAATTCTACGATGTTTCGGCGATGTAATGTATTTCTGGTATATATAGAAACAAGCTGTTTACAGGGAAATGAAGATCCCATTTCTAATTGAATCGTCGAATCCAAGCCGTTTCCGGCTATGAATTTTAGTACAATGGAATATTTGAATTGAAATATTACAAATCTTATTGTTTGTTAATGCGAGAGCAAGATTGAAACATAAACATTCAAAGACAATAATAAGACACTAATTTCAAACACCTAAAAGACTCATAAAAGGCTCGTTTACCGTAACATCTCTGCTCGAAGCTAATCACGATCTTTCGGCGCGAAAACGCGAAATTACATACATGTGTAAATTCTTGTACATGTCGTGTTGATTTCTACTTAAATTTATGTATCCGATAATAGGATTAGAATAGGATAGGTCGTAATAATAGCCTTCCGGGTGTTTTATAATGAAATATAAAAATATTTGTTGTCGATGTTAAAAAAAGTATCGCCATTGTCTGTAGAATATTTTTTTGACAAAAATACGTTTGCAAAGACTGTATTGGTTTCTGTTCGAACGGATTAAAAAAGAAATCTCGTTAATCGGAAGCACGGGCACGCTTACACTCGTCGCGGTTCACCAGGCGTACACGGGTTCGGTTCCCGCGCACGGATGAAATTAATACGTGGTCGGCGCCGTAATTAGCGCTTGTATTTATGCGTCTCTTGCGAGGCGGGCTCCGTTAACATGGTAATGGCGTTACACCGCTGTAAACACGACATGTTATCTCGACGAGATTCGCGCAAGAAATGGCGACCGCGAATGGTTTCGGCTTCGCCGGAAGCACGCCTCCTCCGTGCAATTCTATCTGCTTTCATTTTCAAAGGAATGAAGAATGCTTTACTCAGCCTTTTGGGGAATTTAATGAACATTCTCTGAATCATCGAGTTCCTCTTTGTCTTTTACTTTACGTGATTACTGTGAGAATTAAGAATAGGCAGAGTATTATCGAGATTCTCACTTTGCTGTTCCTTTATTTATTTCGTTTTATTTTTCATATATACATACAGTTTCTACTTTTTGGTGCGAGTCGAAATATTTTTTCCTCTTCGATAATTCTGAAGCTCAAATTCGTGAAAAAATGGAATGATATCGTCGGTTAATTGGATAACAGTAAAAATTTACGCACGTCAGTCTTCGAGTCAAGAGTATTAAGTAACCGTTGTGAAGTTAATTATCGTGTTTCCGATTGTACATTTTCTACGCCAAGCTCTTTGCTCTTCCAATTATTTCTGCCAGAAAGTTTCTGTTTCTGGCGATCTTCTCGATACAGGCTTTGTACTCGATAGGAAGTACGGAAAGGAAACGGAGCGGTGTAACGTGTCAGTTAAAACCATCAGAATCGACAAATATTACCTATCGTTTTACAAAAATAGAAAATACATATATCTAAAGTATTCATAATCCATTCAACACATATAATTAAGCAGCGTGTAAGCCAAGTGTTCAGTTAAATCACGAAATATCACGTTCCATATTTATAATTACAGTAGAGGCTATCGAATCGACCCAAGAAATCACGTTTCTTTCCACGTACCAGCCACAAACATCAAATCACACTACAAAATTAACCTGGAACGAAAGAAAGAATTTGAAAGAATCTCTCGAACGATAATAAACGGGAAAGCGGAGGGAAGGTGGCAGAGGTCCCGGTGGTCCCGGGTTTGCCGGGAGAGATCGTGAGAATCCGCGGTGGCCCAGGAAATTTTCAACGGCGTCGGCACTTGTAAGACACGCACGAAAATGTTGGGTCGCGACATCGAACACGGAACAGACGGCTCGAGGGACCGGCGTGAACGGTTTGCATCGAGAGATTAAAGAACATCGAATGGACGTGGGCGATTTGTCGAGCTCGGCAGGATTGGCTGGGAGCGGATCCATCCCTGTAGCAACGGGTGTTGGTGTCATTACAAGTACGACATCCGCCACCGCGGGGTGGTGGACGCCTACGTCGACGATCGCCACGGCAGCGGCCAACACCGACGTGGTGAGTTTTATCTTTTTCACTTATTCCTTTCCAGATATTTCTTTCTTCGACTCGCGTCTTCCTCTCGTTTTCTGTATGCAAATTAGTCGGGAAAATGATACCATATGAAATGGCATGATACAGTGGATAAGAGTATTGGTATAGAACAGTTTTGTTTCTAAATGCTTTCGTAATTCACTAGGTATATCATTTTTTATAAAATGTAACTTCCAAGTCTAAAGATTAAATATATCGTAATTTATTATCAAGGAGGAACTGGACATTAAAATTAAATGACGAAAGATACCTAATAAATTACCTTTATTGTAAATTGGTACGGGAATTGATTCTGCTTCTGTTTCGTTCTGTCGATGTGAAGCAAACAGGACAATGATTCTGTAGAATCGATATGAGAACCAGTTATAATAGAAGCAATGATCGGAACAGACAGCGTATCGGAGATTGCAGTTCATTTGTATCAATTAAAATTGTTATTTTCTATTATCCGAACGATTCATAAAATTTTTCAGCTTACGTAATTGCACGAATGATTTAATATAGGAGATATTTCGAATTTCTCGATCGTGGTGCGTGAGTGAAAATGATCGGAGATAGTGAATCTTCAATAAGATACAAACATGGAGTTACAAAAGATGATCGGAGCTCAACTATGAAGACAAGCAATATCTATTAAACGATCAATTTCAGTTTCTTACGTTTACTACGTTTTGCTAAAGGCAGTAAGTATATTACTGACTCTTTTAGTAGAGTATTATATTTTACTGCCTTTTCGCAATGAATGAAGATGTAAAATGTTCGCAACTATTCAAAGACACAAAGGAACTCATCTTACACTTTTTTACAATTACTGTCTTTCCACAGTTCGACATGCCCATTTTATCTCTAATAGTTTGATTTACAGTCACATAACGTCATTCAATTATAAAGGGAAAACCTATCCAGCATTTCAAAACCTCGCTGCTTCCATACTTTTTTTTACAACGGCGTCTTTGTTCTCCTTACAACTTTTCTACGATTCTGCTACATAAAATAATCTCGATTTCCTTAGAATTTTCTCATTCCGCTATACTCCTATTTTACAATTTTCCTGCATAGAGGACATAAATCGCCTCTCATATAAATATTTGCGATAATATTTTATAAATCTCGAGGGATTACATTTTTCCGAAAAGTCGTGAATATTCGCGCAAATTAATGTCGTTTATCGGACGATTATAATTTTTATTCTTACAGATAAAGAAAAACGAAGTTTAATTTTTTAGATATATCTAATTAACTTTGACCAAGTAATAAAATTTATATCTTGTATCGCATTTGTATTCGCTTTTCGAGTCGTCGCCAATGCCTGCATGAGAAAGTAACGCAGCTTGGTTGCAACGATTAAAATAACACCCTCGCAATTTTCTCATTCCATCGACATTCCTACTTCGCAATAAAATTCTTCAACGTGAAATAATCTTAATTTTCGCACAATTCTCTGGTCTCGAAGATCATCTACGTCATCTCCGTCATTCACGTCATCTTCAACCCTTCCAGCAACAATTACCCAATAAAAATCCCGGGTAATTACGCTTCGTGGCCTCCCAATCCCAGTGCTTGACTCCAGGATAAAAAGGCTGAGGAGGATAAAGGCACCGTTGTTCCGACAGGCCTACATTTCCCAGCAGCGCCTTTTGCTGCTGTGGGCCTTTTGAAAAAAAGTGGCGTGAAGCGTGCGTGCGCGCCACGGCGTAAAGGCGAATCATCAGCCGTGTAACGCGGGGAAAAATATCCCCGGTTAGCACGCTACTTTCATTTCTTCCTCGAGTGTCATTCGTCATCGGCATTACCTTCGCGCCGTTACTTAATGAGACGTCCCCGTGTAGGATGCGGGTGTGCGATTAAGCGGTCGAACCAAGAGAGGTCGAAATATCATGG
Organism: Bombus pascuorum; assembly: GCF_905332965.1. Classification (NCBI taxonomy): domain Eukaryota; kingdom Metazoa; phylum Arthropoda; class Insecta; order Hymenoptera; family Apidae; genus Bombus; species Bombus pascuorum. Next base: position 17,446,306 of record NC_083494.1, on the reverse strand, counting down.
CGGTCGAGAGACATCTGGTAGAATGCGTTAGCCTATGGTTACAACGGTGGATACGTGTTTCGACGAACACCAGTGCGCGTTGAATCGCCTAAGATTCATCACCGTAATTTAATCTGGAATTTTACACAGAATAAACAAATTTGTTGTCGATCTATTGATCGCTAATTCTTGATATAATAACGAAAGGATTGAAAAAGGACCGTGTATAACGTTTGACAGAATGAATGACTTTTAGAAAGACACATACAGAGTATGTCAAAAAGTTGGTGCCAAACTCGAGCAACGCGTGGTACCGATTAGGACAAACCAAGGAAGTTTCGATAAACATGGATCTAAATAACCTTAGTTTCAGAGTTACAATTCCCTCTTTTGTAATTCGGATCTAATTTTTTGGTTCTTGTAACACTCAAGTGCTACTTTCTGTAACTTAGTTGTAATTACATTTTAAAGTTCGAAAACATCGAGAACATACCGTACATTAACATCCCCTCGTTTAACTATTCCAGTTACTAGAATATACCATATCTGTGGACCATAGGCTTTGCGAGACGTCTCATAACAGGGTAATTCTACTTGAAAAAACTACGTGTAGTAACTGGAATAGTTAAGCGCCGTGGAATGAACAACGGAAAGGATGGTGAAGATGGGGGGACTAGTGGCAACGCTAGAGTCCATCGAGAGGACACGAAGAACATTATTTAGTTCCGTTGGAGTGTACCGCGCGACTGCAGGGATTAGAAGCAAGGTGACACAGCCGCGTCATCTGTTGGATGTTTAACCTTTTTTACCTGGGCTCGGGCTATGCGCCTTAGCCGGCCGTTCCCACAAGAAGCCATCAGCCGCCGACTCACCCAGATACGCGGACTCGCTGAAACGGGAAATCATTTTTGATACGCGCCACGGTACGAACGTTCATCCTTTGGCGCGACGGAAGATCGTCAGAGGAGAATTTCGTTGATTCGGTGGGAATCAATGGCGTCGAGGTTTCTTTTTCTTTGGGTTTATAATTGGCTGTATATAAGATGGCATAGGGTGCATGATACATATCAGTATTGTACTAGTTGTATTCCCCGTATCAGGACATAATTATGAGTAACAGAGTATAAGATAATTGAATGGATGATATCAGCATCGTTATATAATTGTCTTAAGCATGACGAAGATGATCTCTATTTAATGAGAGTTTTAATTTGACAAATAAAAAAAAGATATAAAGTAACACTGCTAGAGTAAGTCTGATACTTACGATCAGAGGATGAGAGTGACCTTATATGCTTGATCAAAGATCGTTGAATTAATAAGACACGATTAAAAATTGTTTGCTAAAAGATAGTGGGAAAACAGATCCAACAATTCTTAAAAGATGGCATAACATTATCGTGTCACTTGTGTTTCCCTTCATTAACCAAACACTGATCGTTTTTACAGTCCAAGTATCTTCCCATCAAACTTACCATATGACACTTCGACAACCATTTGTGATTTTCCATGCAAAGACGATCGACGCTATTATCTTAGCCTTTAAAGCTCTCCGACTCTTGGTTTGCTCTTTCACGAAGAAAACGCGAGGATCGTAAACAACACGTCAGTTTCTCTCATCATCGAATCCTCTAATTACTTTTTTTAATCCTTGTTCGCTGTCGATCATCTCGTCCAGCTCGTCAAGACACCTTTTCACGCGTAACCGATTACCACATTACATTCCACGCTCGAACTATCACGGACACGCAGTGTCTAAGCAAAAGATGGATCAAATTCTTTCGAGTAGAACGTCAAACGAGGCTTCTCCTCCGAATCGTCTCGATCTCACGCGAGATACCACCGTGTAACGGATACGTATACCAGCGTATCGATTAAAACGCGAAGAAAAATCGAATTCTAAAAATATTTCGAAACATCCATCGTGGACCTTTGATCCCCGCTATTCCGAGAGATTCTCGATTCTCTTGAAAGTACGTATGCGAGCTGATGTAATGTTATTTCGACGTACGCTCCCTTTACACGGACGATTGCCTTTTCCTTACGAAATCGCAAACTGGTATCGATACACCCTTCGTTGCGATACGGGAATCGAGTCTAGCACGATTCTTCCGCGCGTTCTCTTTCACGTACGAATTTATTTTTGTTACTGCTTGTTTACATCAGATGATCGTCGTATATTATCTTTTTCGTGACTTTATTAAAGGCATTTTTCACGTATCCATAACGTACGTCGACATTGTAACATCAACTTAAATAAAAAAAACTCTCGATGAAATTGATCTGTATATCTCGTATAAAGATTTACAAAGTGGAAGTAAATTCTGTACGCAGACATTTCAAATATTTTCAATAAAAATTCGATACACCCTCCCATTGAAGCATTGTACGAAACAACATGGTTATTTACGAATCGTATGCACGTTCTCCCGTCCACGTACGATTTTACCTTTCCCGTGTCGGTCATCCTTTCTCGCTGGATCGTCGCGACCGAACCTCTGCGTTCTACACGATGCAGTCCGTAATGACTGGCTAACTAGGTTTTAATAGGAACATGGTCTCGCAACCGAATCCCCGGTTCTTCTTGCAACCTCCGGGGAGAAGGCAAGAAAAGGTCCCCTTTTTATCGTGACTACGTCTCTTTTCGAACATGCACACACACACACATACACACACATGGACACATCTCTTTCTCCATCTCTGTACATATTTCAACGATTCTCAACTCTTATGAACAAGTTGCTTGGTGATTGGCGGCCAATCAAATAACGTTACGATCGATTCGTACGGAATCGCCATGCCGCGAATCGATCCCATCATTCATGTATCCTTTTCTCGGTCGTGCGATAAATCACGCGCGAATCATCCAAGACTTTTCTCAAAGATACACGGCATTCGGTACACGCGTTTCTATCTTAAATCGGTGTACGGTGTAGTCAAAGGTTTAGTTGAAACAGTTGGACGCGAAAACGTCACGGGATACTCGAATGTCCTATCGACTAGGAGCTGATCGAACATCGAAATGATAAATCCCAACGTCGCTAAACGGTGTCCCGCGATCGTCACTGAAATAAATAGCGTTAGCAGCAGGAGCACCGTCGATGGATATCGCCGATGCTTTCTTATCTGGTATCGTTTGCCTGTGTCCAAGAAATTACTATTCTTTTATCGTTCATTTTTCTTTGCTTTTTTTCTCATCTTCATCGTTCGTTTCTTTCTCTTCGTCTTTCTCTTCTTCGTCTACATCGTGGCGGAGATCGTCGTGAGACGAGCAAGAAACGCTTCCATGATTGGCACATATTGCGCGTGCTTGCAGCATGATCACCGCTGCATTCTAAGCGTCTTCGGTTTCTTAGCCGAAGCGTAACCACATGTCGCATCTTTTTGTTGCAGATGAATCAGCTCTGCAGGGTCTGCGGAGAGCCGGCCGCGGGTTTTCACTTCGGGGCCTTCACGTGCGAAGGTTGCAAGGTCAGTATCCACGAACCCCTTTGCTCTCTTTAGATCATCAGACCGACGGAAAAATTTCAATGGCCGTTTATATTCTCGCATCTTTCGCTCCTACTCTTCGTCTTTCTCCTACCCATTTTTTCTTTATCTCTTTTCTTCCTCAAGGTATATGTGTGTGTATATATATATACACATATATATGTACATATTTCGAACACACATTCGAATGCAAATAAAATTGTAGCCTTAAGCGTGCAGACGCGTGCATCATCCTCACGTTACAATTACCGGGCACTGTACCGACCGTGTTGACCCACGGGTCTTCGGTTTCATGTTTCTCGTGGAAAGTTCGAATTCGTGTTTTCGTAACCAAATTGATCGATTGTGTATAAAACGTGTAATTTCTTTGCGGTGATTTCTTTACACGTACTGGTCGTTTCTGGAAAGAATGCAGATCTGTTTGGGTTGTAATAGAGCCATCTTTTATCGACATAAACTTAAAAATAGGGCACGCGTTTTTCTCTCGTCGATCAAAATAATTCTATCTACGAATCTCGTTAGTTATATTTTCAGTTACGAACAGCATTGTTTTATTTTATTACGTTTATTTGGATAGAAAATTACTCGTAGATACGATGTAAACGAGCGATTTTTCCTCGTGCGTTATTATTGAACAGCAAGCAATGTATAAAATCGTCAGACGTGTTACAATCGTGTATGCACATATGTACAGTGGCTCGAAAGTCTTAGACATCTTCTACTTTTAACTTCATCTAAAATTTTACTATTTGTTACAGATTATGAGCTTTAAATTGCGCGCGTGCCTCAACAAAATCATTGATATGGCAATAGCATGTACTTCCGTTAGTAGAGATAATCGTCAAATTCTTAGTGTCTTCATTATGGACGTAATTTTTTAATTTTGTAGCTAGTAAAATAACTGTTTTAAAACTTTCGAGCAGAGGTTTTATACAAATACGCTGGATCGCAAGCTCGTCTATTTCTCCATATAAACCAGCAGATTGCTAAAACGCACGCGATCACGCTCGTCTGTATCGTGTCTTAATATAATCGATAATTTTCCTTCTCTTTAATTTTTGCAAGGGCTTCCATCGACTTTAATTGAAATTATTAACTCCATTCATTTAACAAACCCGCGTCGAACGTTTCTCTTCTCCACAGTCGTTCTTCGGGCGCACCTACAACAACCTGGGCAGCATCTCCGAATGCAAGAACGGTGGTGTGTGCGTGATCAACAAGAAGAATCGCACTGCGTGCAAAGCTTGCCGGTTGAGGAAGTGTCTGATGGTGGGTATGTCGAAGTCGGGCTCCCGCTACGGACGTCGCTCCAACTGGTTCAAAATCCACTGCCTCCTCCAGGAACAGTCGCACCAGGCTCA